>NC_068304.1:32480028-32668459 GCF_025860055.1 Xyrauchen texanus | reverse complement strand
TGTCACGGTATTTAATCCTATGTCTCTTCCTTGTCTCGTGCCTTGTTCTTAGTGTGTGTTGTGTGGAGTGCGTGAATGTGTGGGCGTGTTGTTTGTACCATGATTAGGCTCTGCATAATCACTCCTCTCACCAGCTGTTACTCATTCCCATTCCTTTAAATTCTCACCACTCTCTCATCTCCTTGTCAGATCGTTGTTTGTGATGTCGGTGTTGTTAAGCTCTTCAGAGTTCCAGTCCAGTTCTCTCGTTGTCCCTGTTTAGGTGTCCTGTTTGCTGTTACCGGATTAGCCGTGTCTGTTCAACACTTCTCTTCACTCTTCTCACCACGATCATCTGACCATTGGAGACTCTAGCCACTAGACCATCACCCGGACTTTTCCCCTATCTTCTCAATTTGACTGTCAATAAACTAATTGTCAACTTGCAACTTGCTTCCTAGCTTCATTACGTCACAGAGCGATCTGACCACAAGATGGAAGCAGCGGTAACAATTCAGACAGCCTAGAAGAATTAAGTGATGAACAGCAGACTTCGTATGGAGAACCAGGAGAAGAATCTCAATGACACGGCTCGCTGTCCAGGCTCTAGTGGCGCAGGTGTCGGACTCACCCAGCAAATTCAACTTCTGCGAGCTCCCACTGCGCCACCGCGCCGCTGATTCCTCAACCACCACCAGCGCCCCCTCCCAGTCGGAGCCCGCCTACGGTTCCAGAGCTATATTCAGGTGAACCTAATTTTTGCGAGCTTTTCTAACCACGATGCTCAATGCATTTTTCTTTACAACCCAGAACATTCTGTGATGAAAGAACCAAGGTAAGCTTTTGTCCTGGCGCTACTTTCTGGGAGAGCGGCCCTTTGAGGAACGGCGGTGTGGGAGAATCAAGATGAATGCTGCACCTCTTTTCAAGCACTCTCAGCGGAGATGAGGCGAGTTTTCGACCGTGCTGTCTCCGGTAGAGAGGCAGCCAGAGTGCTGGCCGACTTGCGTCAGGGAGAGATCTGTATCAGACTTTTCTATCGAGTTCGGACGCTAGCGCGGAGAGCCAATGGAGCGAGGCGCAGTGGGACATGTTCCTGCATGGGCTGGCTGATCGCGTCCAAAAGGAGATATCGCCATGGATCTCCCCACCAAGCTAAGCGATTTGATCGCCTTGGCTTAGAGTGGGCGCTAAGGTTATCCAGAATGGAACAGCGAGTACAAACCAACCGCCCCTTGAGAGGATTAGGCGGTCAATGTTCTGGAGGCGGGGGCAGCGTTCAGCCCGTCTGTGATCGAGCCCATGCAGGTGGGTGAGCCCGGCTTTCCGGGAGGAGAAGGAAAGGCGGAGATCCCAGGGACTGTGTTTGTACTGTGGTGGTGCTGGACATTTTGCCTACAACTGTCCTTTAAAAGGATCCGCCCGATAGCAAGTATGAGGCTACTATCGGGTGGGATCTCCCGCAGAAGACCTCATCCACATCTACCCTCCTTCGGTAAGTCTTCAATGGTCTAATCACCGTCACGACTGTCGAGCACTTCTGGATTCTGGGGCGAAGGAAATTTCATGGACTACACTTTTGCACTCAACCACCAAGTCCCCTCAAGTCTCTCACTCACGGATCGCTGTTCCACGCCCTCAATGGCCAGAAACTTCCCACCATTTCCCTAGCCACTGAAGACATCACTCTCGTCACGTCAGGCAATCACACGAGACCATCTCCTTCTACATACTGGACACTCCTCTTGCCCCCATAGGTCCTTGGTCATCCCTGGCTCACCCATCACAACCCTAAAGTGGACTGGCAGTCTAAGTCTGTGTCAGCGTGGAGCACTCAATGTCATAAGTCTTGTCTTGTTTCTGCCTGTTAGTCTGTTTTTGTCCCTGTTTTTTCAGGAAGAGGCGGTGGATTTATCCTAGCGTGCCCTGGAGTACCTGGACCTGAAGGAGGTGTTCAGTAAGTCTCGGTGACTTCTCTCCCTCCACATCGTCCCTATGACTGTGCCATAGAGTTATTGCCAGGTACATCTCCGCCCTAAGGGCAAGTTATATTCACTCTCGATTCCAGAGAGGGAGGCTATGGAGAAATATATTTCTGATTCTCTAGCTAATGGATTCATCCGCCCTTCCTCTTCTCCAGCGAGTGGGATTCTTTTTGTGGGGAAGAAGGATGGATCTCTGCGACCTTGCATTGATTACGGGGGCTGAACAACATCACGGTAAAGAATACTTATCCTCTACGTTGATGTCTTCAGCTTTTGAGAGGTTGCAGGGAGCATCCATCTTCCGCGAAATTGGATTTACGTAATGCTTATCATTTGGTCCGCATCAGGGAGGGATGAATGGAAAACCGCTTTTAACACCCCCAGGAGTCACTTTGAATACTTGGTCATGCCGTTCGACTGTCCAACTCCCCAGCGGTCTTCCAGGCACTTCGTCAATGGCGTGCTCGCGAGACATGGTTGATCAGTTCATATATGTTTACCTGGATGACATATTGATTTTTCTTCTTCTCTCCAGGAACATGTGCAGCACGTCCGGCTAGTGCTTCAGAGATTGCTAGAGAATGGGCTTTTTGTCAAAGCGAGAAATCGCTTTTCATGCACAGTCTGTTCCTTTCTTAGGGTACATCGTGTCGGTTGAGGGAATCGCATGGATCCTGAGAAGATCAAGGCTGTGGTAGATTGGCCAAGTCCAGAGTCTCGTAAGGCCCTACTGAGATTCCTGGGGTTAGCCAATTTCTACCGGCGTTTCATTCGCAATTTCAGTCAACTAGCCACACCTCTGACCGCCCTGACCTCCCCAGAACAGCGTTCAGGTGGTCAGAGCGCAGCTGAGCTGCGTTTGCCAAACTGAAAGGTTGCTTTGTTTCAGCCCCATCCTGATAACCCCTGATCCATCACGTCAGTTACGTGGTGGAGGTCGATGCATCAGAGGTGGGGGTAGGCGCGAGTGCTATCCCAGCGTTCTCCTTCAGGCGACAAGATACACCCTTGGCGTTTTTTCTCATCGCTTGTCCTCGGCGAGCGTAATTATGACATTGGTAACAGAGAGTTGTTGGCAGTCAAGTTAGCTTTGGAGGAATGGCGCCACTGGTTGGAGGGTTGGGGTACCTTTTATCGTCTGGACCGATCACAAGAATTTGGAATATATTCGCACAGCTAAAAGATTAAACTCCAGGCAGGCTCGGTGGGCTCTTTTTTGGTCGTTTTGATTTTACTCTCTCGTACCGCCGGGTTCCAAGAACATCAAACCCGATTCTTTATCGCGTATTTTTGATCACTCCGAGCGCCCGTCTACTCCGAGTGCATTTTACCAGAGACTCTATTCATCTCTACACTCACATGGGAGATCGAATCGAAGGTCAAGGCGGCCTTAGAAGGAGTGCGCCCGGCTCGGTGCCCACCGAACCGTTTGTTTGTGCGGAGGGATTCACGGTCCAGCGTTATTCAGTGGGGACATTGTTCTAATGTGGCTTGTCATCCAGGAGTTAATCGAACTAAGTTTTTAGTCAAGCAACGATTCTGGTGGCCTTTGATGGTTAAGTGGCGTTCACAGTTTTGTTTTGGCTTGCTCAGTCTGCGCCACTGGTAAGAGTTCAATCGACCCCCAGGCGGGTTACTTCAACCGCTGCGGTGCCATCGAGACCCTGGTCCCATATCGCTCTAGATTTTATCACCGCCCTCCCACCCTCACAGGGACACATGGTAGTTTTAACCGTGGTGGACCCGGTTCTCGGCTGACCCACTTCATTCCCTTGCCCAAATTACCCTCTGCCAAGGAGACAGCGGTGATTGTCATTGACCACGTCTTTCGGCTACATGGCCTCCCGACAGATGTGGTCTCTGACAGAGGACCCCAATTTGTGTCCAAATTTTGGCGAGAATTTTGTAAATTACTGGGGCGACTGTTAGTCTGTCCTCAGGGTTTCATCCCCAGAGCAATGGTCAATCTGAGCGAGCCAACCAGGATCTGGAGAGAGCGTTACGATGTTTGGTATCCAAGAATCCTTCCTCATGGAGTCAGCAACTGTCTTTTGTTGAGTACGCCCACAACCGTTACCAGTATCATCCACGGGCCTATCTCCGTTTGAGTGTAGTGTAGGTTACCAGCCACCTATTTTTCCTAGTCTGGAATCCGAGTCGCGGTCCCCTCCGCTCACGCCTTAGATCCAGAGGTGTCACCGCACTTGGACTAGGGCCGGGAGACTCTACTCCAAGTGGGGTCACGCACCAAGGCCAAAGCTGATCGCCACCGGTCTAGGCCTCCCGTTATCGTCGTTGGTCAAAAAGTGTGGCTTTCTACTAAGAACATTCCTCTACGTTCATTATCTAATAAACTTGCACCTAAATTTATTGGCCCGTTAAGCTGTCACCAAGATCGTTAGTCCGGTGGCAGTCCGCCTCAACCTTCCTCCAGCGTACAGGAGAATTCACCCGTATTTCATGTATCCAAAATAAAACCCGTCTTTTATTCCGCATTAACCCGCCGGTTCGGTTCCCCCGCCCGCGACTTCGTAGGCAGGGAACCTACTATTCGGTCAACCGTATTCTGGACTCAAGGCGGAGGGGCCGGATTTCAGTACCTGGTGGACTGGGAAGGTTACGGTCCGGAGGAGAGAGGTTGGAGTACCGGCCAGAGACATTCTGGATCACTCCCTTATCGATGACTACAATCGGCAGGTAAGGGGAGCCTGGGAGCACCAGGAGGCGTTCCTAGGGGAAGGAGTACTATCCGCGGTATTTAATCCTATGTCTCTTCCTTGTCTCGTGCCTTGTTCTTAGTGTGTGTTGTGTGGGTGCGTGAATGTGTGGGCGTGTTGTTTGTACCATGATTAGGCTCTGCACAATCACTCCTCTCACCAGCTGTTACTCATTCCCATTCCCTTTAAATTCTCACCACTCTCTCATCTCCTTGTCAGATCGTTGTTTGTGATGTCGGTGTTGTTAAGCTCTTCAGAGTTCCAGTCCAGTTCTCTCGTTGTCCCTGTTTAGGTGTCCTGTTTGCTGTTACCGGATTAGCCGTGTCTGTTCAACACTTCTCTTCACTCTTCTCACCACGATCATCTGACCATTGGAGACTCTGCGCCACTAGACCATCACCCCGGACTTTTCCCCTATCTTCTCAATTTGACTGTCAATAAACTAATTGTCAACTTGCAACTTGCTTCCTAGCTTCATTACGTCACAATAGGAAGGAAAGAAACAAGCAAATTGGAAGATAATCAGTTTGCCTCATTGCACCATATTAAAGTGGCCATCTTTAGTAGGAACCTTAAAATATTATTACAGGCTAATTAACCTTTTCACACATCAGTTTTACCTATACTGACTAATCCTCCAGCGTGTGAGCTTTAATACACTGTAATTAAACTATTTTACTTTACACTTCAAACTACATGTACTGGAGGACTGATTATACATTATCAAACATATGTGATTAGTATATGTTTATATTATTTGATTATGATAGATAAGATGCAAACACAATTGTCTGGTATGCGCGCTGCCATGTTGTTTACATTGCAGTACAGCATGGGATTCTGAGTTTGTCAAGCATAGATGGTTCTAAAATCCTGGGCCTTCCACCTGTTGCAACGGGAGTGGTGAGAATGAGTGATGGACAGATTTGGAAAAGGCTCAGTTTTGACAAACTAGTTTATAAATTTTTTGACGTCGGAAAACGTCTCGGGTTACACGTGTAACCCTTGTTCCCTGAAAAAAGTGGAACGAGATGCTGCGCTGCTAAGCGCTACGGGGAACACGTCTCAGTGTGACCAGCTGTGAATATGTATGCAACACGTCAATGAAAATTGACTGGAATTTATAGCCTCTGCCGATGTAATCATTGGACGCACCTGGCGCAGTGGCTATAAATAGATGCGTCACCGGTGCATCATCAGATATTTCGTCTGAAGAGCAGTCCTGGGACGTCACAGTGCGGCAAAGAAGAGCAGCATCTCGTTCCGCTTTTTTCAGGGAACAAGGGTTACACATGTAACCCGAGACGTTCCCTTTACAAAAAGCTTCACTACGATGCTGCGCTGCTAAGCGCTATGGGGAATGCAATACCCACGCCGCCGCACTGGGGCTGTCCGGACCCCTACGGTTGTGGTGTGCTCACAAGAACGCGAGAGGTCTCAGACATGAGCTTGAGATGTCGACTCAAGGGCGTAAGAGCCCGGAGTAGCATAAACATCTAAACCATAAAATCTATCTTCCAATTTGGAGTGTTTGGGGGTCTCTTGTTGTCGTGGCCAGTCTATTTTAAGCTTGGCCACAGCATGAGTAACCACGTCGAGCAATTCCTCTGTTGATTTATCAAACCCGGAATGCCCAGAGGTGGATAGCTCTATCTCCGCTGAACCAAATGAGTCACGGTCTTCCTCATGAACTGAAGAGGCGCCGTAGCGCGCTTCAAGATCACGGGAAGGACCGGCTGGATCTGAGGAGAGAGCGAGCGAAAGGGACAAACCCGTCTCTCGCTCCTCCGCCAGATCCACGCGAGAGCCCCACGAATGAAGTGTGGGCGCTGACTCCCGGAAGTGAGCGAGGCGAGCGCGAAGCATTTTGCCCCAAAGCAGATCACAATGCTCGCACCCGCCCTGCCCCAACGCGAGAGCAGCATGCTCTTCCCCCAAACAAATTAAACAAAACTGATGCATGTCCGTCTCGGGCATAGAGCGGAGACAGGGAAACACGCATCGTTTGCCTTGATTCTCAGTCATTTATATATTAACTGAAAAGGTATCAACTGCATAACAGAATCTAACTCCTAACAGAGGAAAGAAAGTTTGACAGATTGTGAAAGCACACATCACAGAATGGCTCTGAAGACGAAATGTGTGATGATGCACCAGTGACGCATCTATTTATAGCCACTGTGCCAGGTGCGTCCAATGATTACATCGGCAGAGGCTATAAATTCCAGTCAATGTTCATTGACGTGTTGCATACATATTCACAGCTGGTAACACTGAGACGTGTTCCCCGTAGCGCTTAGCAGCGCAGCATCGTAGTGAAGCTTTTTGTAAAGGGAACATTTGCTGCATCACTGCAGCTCAGCATTTTGTGATTCTTTGAATGTTTGAAACAAAAGAAAATTAAGATATTAAATTACATTTTTAAAAAGACTATGGCTGCGTTTACACTGCAGGGCTTAATGCAGAGATCCAATCTTTTTTCAGATTTTTTGTCCCTTGTGTTTACATTCACTGAAGACATGACTCGTATCTGATATCTGTGTTTACATTAATCTCCCACCCAAACTCGAATGATTCCATTGCTGGTAACTTTCACTCATGAGCACCACGGTTCACCCTCAGGTTTTGAATGGCCTTGTGCTATTTCATAGTTTCAAAAGTAGGCAAAATTGCATGCAATAAATTAGGCAAAAAAGGCGAAAGCAACATTTCACTGCTGCCATGGTAAGCATGGCTTTAATGATTTCAATGTTGGATAGACGAGTGTGGCTAAAGCCCTATTCAGACGGGATTCGTTTTCCTGAAATATGTCTGAAAAGTAGCTAATTGTTACTGCAGACAGCTGTAATATTTACCATCAATTTGCATGCATGGGAAAAGTGATGTCTTTACAAATTACATAGATGGGTGTGTCTACAACATTTACACACTGCTTTCATGCGTAACTGACCTATTTAGAAAATCTATAATGTGCTTATTAATTATTTTGGGCAAATATATCTACATGATCACATACTGTATCTGTGATTATAAGGAATATTTGATGATTGGAATATTTGGCTAAATACAACATAACTATTTGGCTAAATACAACAGAACTATTTTCAAGAGTGAAATACAAATATGGACAATCCCTTCAAATTATATAATTTTATGTTTCAAAACGTTGGGCTCAACATAATTTCCGGCACTCACTTTGCTCAAATCATTATCAAAAACTGCTAGTTTCTCTTTGACATGGGTAAATGTTTAATATTTGAAGGTCTCAAGGCCTGGATAGTGAAGATTTATGGGCTTTTTATTCATTCGCACTGGATTAATATTACTAGGGGTTATTTTTACAGACTGTTTTATAGTAACTGTATAGTACACTGTAATGTTTACTGGTGCGGGAACTTGTATTGTCCGGAAAAAGTCCTGACAATTAACTTGCACGTAATTAAAATTACTGAGAAGCTCTGGTAATTATTACATTTCCTCACATCCCCATATAAAACTAATTCCATCCAAATAGGGCTGGAATTCAGTAGTCGTGGGACCAAGTCACAAAACTTGCGCCTCAACACATTTTTATGCAAGCGCCTACAGGCACATCTGCTTCATAATAACATGATGTTAAGAAAAGCCTAGGGGAATCGGATATGCATGTTTAGATGTAGATCAGATGTCCAGATATCAGATATGTATATGATTTAAAACCACATGGCTCATATTGGATGTGAAAAAATCAGATCTTGTGCGGATTTTTGCATTTAAACGTGTGCAACAAAATCCAGTCTGTGTCAGAAGTGAGTATAAAATCTGATTTAATGTAACAGGATCTTGCCTGCACGCCTGTGTAAACACAGCCAATGCAATCAGACAGGTTTGATCATATGTGCAAAAGGGTTATTTGAAACCTTCATAATACAAAAACTGATGTTACTGCAACAGTCGTTTAATTTGGCTTCGGAAACATAGTTTTCCAAATTCTGCATGGAAAGAAATAATCAAAGTGAAGCAACTTGATGCCACGGCTCCTGTTGTTGACGTGGTGCAATCTGGGCACAGTTGCTAAGAAGCAGAACAGGCACCACAGCGTGGACGTGGATGTCATTTTAAGCTGGCGTGCAGGAAAGATTCTGCCAGGGAGAAACGATAATCACCGTACGGTTGACTTCTCTGTGACAAGCCGGAAAGGCATTTTCAGGTGAGTTTTTATCAGGCGACAGGGATCGTGTGCACACCATATCTGTGCGCTGCTGTCCCTGTTCTCACTGCTCATTTTACACATTCATCTACATGTTGGGAGGGAATCAGTCCCTTAGGTAGCAGGTAGAGGTGGCAGTGAAACCATTTTTTGAGTTTGCACATTGATAAATTAAAAGGACAACCCACACACATACGCACACACATACTGTACACACAGACATTATATTTCTAAACAGAATTTTTTTAAATAAGTTTTAGTGGGATGTCATATATCAAAAAACCTCTCACAATTTGTTACATCATTTCCATTAGATCCTGTTGATGCATACCTTGATGTGCTGGTACTCTTTCTCCTCTTCCTGAAGTACCTCAAGTTGTTTCAAAGCAGACTCCTGTTGAAACTCTCCCCGTTCAATCTGTGAAATATAAAATAGACCCATCCACACATCAACCTTTGGATTGCTCTCTATCTTCCCCTCAAACTGCACTTTGATAATCCAAAATTTGTAATGATATTTAAAAGAAATTCAAAGGGGGCATTTTCCTATAAATGATTTATATTTTTTATTTTATATTACATTATATGTTATTTGCGAAAATTTGCAAGGCAAAAGGTGTCTTCACATTCTACTTCCTTGTCTTGTATTTTGGTAGGGATAGCATCCTTAGCCTCAAACAAAACTGTGAATCTGGACTTCGGAGATATAAGTTGGAGTTAGTGAAATTTCCAGTGATGGTGGTAGTGTGTTTTTGACAGAGGGGATGCAGGAGATAAGGACCTCTTGATCACTGGAATCCCCATGGTTACATGTAGATATGCTCATGTCCACCCAGGAAATGCGGGCTGGGGATAAATATAGGCCTCTAGGCCAGCAGGGTTCTCACACGTATGTTGCATTATTCATTAGTTTGACGTTTGCAGTGGCAAGGGAGATAGGCGCTATTAGTGTTGGAGTGGAAATGATTAGCATTCATTAGCTACAGATGTGACAGGAACTAGCATAATAAGCTAGCTTGATTATTGGGGGTGCTGATGGGGCAATGGTGAGGAGGGTGTTTACACTGTTCTCTCTGTACAGATAGTGACTCACCATAAGCTGTTTCATAGCAGAGTGCTCCTCGTTTTCTCGCGCTGCATTGTGATCTTTATGCAAAATCTCCACACGAATGTCATTCTTGGCTGATACCACGCCTTTGAGATCTGAGAGGAAAGCATTTGTTACTTCAGTCATGTAATTAACTGTAATGTTCTGATTTAAGATATTAAAAATAATGTAATATACACCATGCCACTTCAATTTGTCTTAAAGGTGCTGTAAGCGATTTTGTTTTTTAATGGAATATCACTCATAAATGTTCTTTCTACCTAACATATATTACTGAATAAGAACTGAAGATGTTCTTTAAAATGTTACTTATCTCTATGACAGTCCTAGGCTCTGTAAACAGCCCATACTTTTAGCCAATCAGAAACACTCACTGTTACTTTGGAAGGTTTTGTACAGAGCATCTGTGGTTAGCAAGTTAGCAGAATGGTGGAAGTTAGCAAAATGGCAGAAATTGCTTACATAAATTGCTTACAGACCACAGAGCTAAGATAAAAGGAAAAAAAAGAAGCCATAGAGACATCGCATTGAAGAACAATGTGTATTAACAATTTCTGATGATCAGGTAACAGGTCTTACTTTCTGTCTTAAGTTTGCTTGCAAGTTCTCTCTGCTGAGCACAGATGGAGGTGGGCAGAGTAGGTATAACCAGGTGAGCGTCTTCTGTGGCATACAGCAACAACAACATGCTTAACGCTAGTAATGCCACCAACAATTGTACTGCAAGCTCAGTTTAGCTGTCTGACATTACTGTGAGTCTGTACGTGGATGCGCTTTATTCTCTTTTAATCTTGAGAGAGGATGGTTGTGAAAAAAATAAGCAAAGCCAAGCGCATCTTACAAGACTAAACGATGTTCCCCTGAGCATATTTAAAGAAGTGACTGTAGCTATTATCTCAATTTCTTTTTCTCACACCTATGTGCTATTTCAGTGGCTGTTTGTCATTGCTGCCCTCTTCCTTGTCAGGACAGTGTGCATACTTGAAGACATATTTGCCACTTTTTAAAACCAATTGAAATCCGCTGAGCGTCTGGGACTACTTTCAGCACATGTCACAAGTGTGCACATATTTTGTCACAGATGGCCAATACATATACGGAGATCTAGAGAGCTGATATAACGCTGAAATACATAATAGAGTTTAGTAACTGTCAATAAAATGAAAACAAAATTGCTGAAATGAAACAAACACTTATTTTACCCAATATTTACTCTAAATTCACTATAACATTTTGAAAACCGAAATTAGTTATTATGTATAGACAAGGCTGTTGGTATTTTTTGAGCCTGATCTCACAGAAATAACGTGAGTTTGGCAACTCTTTTGCAAAATTATATTACGTGGCTCTTTACACATACCACAGTAGTTCCACAGAGTGCCACTAAAAGTAAATTACATTTTCTACCTAACAGATGAGATTTTTAAGGTTATTGTTTTATCATGTTTGAAATCAACAAAAACTACCTCCCTACCCTAAATCTTAAACCTAAACTTAACAATTGAGTATTCAAGAGCAAATGAGAGATAAAAAAACACAATTGCTGAAACAACAAAATAATTTTCTTATGCTTCTTTGACACTTTCAGTTCATATGCTCTTCAGTACTGCAGTCTTTAGCCTCACAAGTGCAACACTCAGTCAGTTGCCAGCTATTTCGGAATTTGACAGTATTTACATTTACATTTATGCATTTGGCAGACGCTTTTATCCAAAGCGACTTACAGTGCACTTATTGCAGGGACAATCCCCCCAGAGCAACCTGGAGTTAAGTGCCTTGCTCAAGGACACAGTGGTGCTGGCTGTGGGGATCGAACCAGCGACCTTCTGATTACAAGTAATGTGCTTTAGCCCACTACGCCACGACCAACTCCGCCACCACCACTTATTTAAACAAGCTTCTAAATGTGGTTGGTTATTACATGCAAATGCAAAAATGTATTGCCTCACAAAATATGCTACAGTAAATGTTTTTTGATGTCATAAGATAGCATTGCATGATATACAGGGTGAAAAGTGTTAAAGAACTTCTTATCTGCCAATCTTCTTGCTAGTGATTTGTGTGAAAGAAAATACAACTCGTTGTATTAATGTCTAATATTAATTTCACTATGGAAACTATGTGATATGTACAAGCCACGTAAAAGTTATTTCCAAAGATGTACTGTAGATATAGTAGATTAACTTATTTCTGAGACCAGGTTGTATTTTACATTTTTTGGGAAATGAGCCAATGTGCCAAATAGATGTAATCGGCCCATGCCGATAATAATACAATTGCCTAATATATTGCTCTATCACTACTCATAAAACATGAAAGGTTGGTGAGCTTCAGTATTATATTGTGCGCTCGGCTTAAGAAACACAGACACTCAACAAAAAGGAAGATACAGAAATAAAGGCTTGGTTTCTGTGAAGTGACATGAACACTCTAACACCCTGCTCTGTTTCTGACTGAGGAGCACTTAGAGTGTCCCAGTGATGGACATGCGGGCAAGCAGTTGGTTGAGAGGTTCGTACTTCTCTGAGAGCGCGTGCAGCAGAATGCTCCAATGGTTCCCATGAGGACGATGAAAGCGACGAAAGCACCAACTGCCACTCCAATGATCACAGCAACAGGGAGGGATTCTGGTGGTATAACAAAAAAATAGACTTCTACAATAACACAGCTTGGGCAGGACAGATGGATCCAGTAAATAACCATTAAACACAGACAGCATTATTCCCACCTGAACACGTTTCTGGTCTGCACTAGTGTTGTACAAATGGGAATGTCAAATGCTGTGTCAAAAAAGCTTTCGCACCATAAAGGCGTTGAATTAGACGAACCAGCTAGACCATTAACATCTCGCCTTATAATGTAAGCACAGGCATCTACACTTAAGGCATGACAATTTGCAGATATATCAGTTATCACATACAGTAATTTACTGTATGTCATGCACATATCATAGCATGTCATCATCACTCACCTTGGATCATGTACATAATTGGAGCGTGGGTCTAATGCGATAGTGAATTCCAACAATGAGTGGTTGAGTGGCTGTGGCTGAGGTTAATAAGAGGCAACTCAACTGTTTTATTTGTGAACCTGTTGGTATATTTAAACCATAAGAGAGCCCAGATTTTGTGGCCAAATGGTAACAAGAGGCTGAGTCAGATAATGAGCTGTTCCTACACAAAGTTAATTACTGCCTTCCAGTGTAAACTAAGCATTAAGACCTATTAAATGTCCATAATACTGCAAGTCACAAGCCCCTATAATAGATTTACAGTACACTAACCTTCATTTTCTCTTGTGATTGACTTTGCTGTCTTTATGTTTGGTGGCCCTAGGACTAAAGTGTTGTATAAATTAGGGCTATCATTTAAACACATTTATTTAGTGTGATTAATTTAGTGAAAAATTACATGTAAAAAAAAATTCAATTTATCATGCCCCAAATCCATAAGTACATTTCATAAGAAGGAATGTTCATAAAATAGTAGCAAATCAAGCTTCATGTACCACCTGGATTATTTTGCAAATCTGAAGCAGTAGGGGGCAGTCATCGGAACTCAGCTGCAAAGGTGCCTTGTCAAACCAATGAGAGCAGGCATCTCAGCCTTCCACAGATGACATGCTGTTGTGCTCAGACAACTGGACCGAGCACAACAGAATCATGCAGAAAACTCGAGATATGTTTCAAACTACATTTTACTTGACATAGCATCCCAAAAACGCTTATGACTAGAGACGCTGAAAACTGCAGGCAACCAAAGTGAATCGTTCCAAAAGCCTCTCTCTGATGCATGATTACATGGATAAACAATTAAACGTAGCGGTAGGCTAATAATAGCATTATGTTCAATGATTTGGAAATAAAATAAACAATATTTGGACTTTAAAAGACACTTTTTGTATCGTCTAAATCCTTTAATTGTCTGCTTCCAAAATTGTTTGTCATGTAATGTAACTATACTTTTTATTATATGTTATATATAATAATAATAATGTATAATTATTATATTATTAATTATATTATTAATAATTAATTATTATATTCTAAGCTAGCTTTATTTGAGACGCTTTCTCAGTAAATATTGATATTCTATTACTGTATTTGTGATCAGCACCTAATTTAGTAATTAAATAACCTAATTTTCTCTTTAAATAATTTTCCTTTGACCTAATCAAAACCCATTTGACAGACAATACTGAAGCTTTAACACTCTTTTTATCACAGTACGCATACATTTTTCAGAAATGTTATCCAAGATAGTAATTTTAACTCATTTTTGGGTGTCAATTTGACTCCCGCAAAAGACACAATGTAGAAAAATACAATAAAACAAATGGTAGCTGGCAGTATTGAACTTCTACAGTGTGTGCGCAAGTTGGAAAATTGTAGAATATAAAACTCTCACCATTTTATCAAGATATCCCAAACATAAGTATTGTAACATTTTTCATGAAGAACGATGTATGTTGAGAAAGTTGAGAAATTGTGTTTAGAACCAGTTCTCATTTGATTAGAAAACCTGACACTGCAATGATTAGTATGTTATAAATATTAACATATCTATGGGTTTATCATGACCTAAAAATAACACAATGGGTTAAAGAGCCACTGAAGTGACAACAAAACTACAGTAGTTCACTGCACTAAAATCTATAGCATGTGTTTAAAAGCAAAACTATAACAACATTTTATAACATACATTAAAATGAACAGAGAACAATAAACCTCTCTCTATATATATATTCCACACACCATGTGTATGTCACTGTGACCTCACTACACTACCACAGGCAAGAAGAGAAGGTGAAACCTGTCGAACCTTGGCTCCCACCTTGTTCCTTGAGGCGGATGATCTCTGTATCGGAGCCGAAGCTGTTCCAGGCAGTGCAGTTGTATATGGTCTGGAAGTCTGCAGGTACAATGTTACTCATGGTGAGGGTGGAAAGCACTCCGTCTTCTGTGCTCACAGTCTCCACAGTGTAGCGACCTGATGTCCCCGACTCCAGGACAGTCTCTTTCCACGACCAGGCCTGATAGAGAATAAAATAAAAAGAGACCTAGGCTTGCTTTCATCCACTTTATTTTATATTTATGCATTTTTAAATGCTTCCAAAACAACTAACAATTCTATTGCTCAGAGGTTGTCCCTTCATTGCATAGGAGAAATAACAATAAACACAAATGAGACATTTGTTGATAGACAGTAAGTATATAAAGATATAAAATGAATTAGCATAGCTAATCTAATTTGTTCTTGGAGGAATTTGGTGAAAAATCTTTCAAATGATGTTATACTGAAATAACTTTGATGTTGCTTGCGCAGTGCTATACCAGTTGAGCCACAGGAACACAGGAATGCTTTATGGAAGTTATTACCACTCTAAAGTTATTATTATTATTTCTTTTCAGCCCAGAGTTGCCAAAGAGCCAAAAAGACACACACATATATATATATATATATATATATATATATATATATATATATATATATATATATATATTTATATACAGTAGTGTGTAATAAATCAAGAATTAGCCCTTAGTGCAGACAGTTTATCTAAGAGTGGTAAATCCTAATTGGATCTGTGGTAACCGGGCATAAGCATGCATTAAATGAGAAATTATAGGGGCGTAAGCCTGCCATGTCTAATACCCATTCTCTCATCAAGAGGAAACAAATGATTTGAGATACAATTTCATTGATTAAACAGATCATAACTCATGAGTGTGTTATACATTATTGGACTGTGTTTACTGAGTCTAATGGGGTCACAAGCCATGTGACAACAGCAACCACCCACTCAAAAGCTGCAAGCCTGTCTGAGCTGAGTTACTAAAAGAGTGAAAGAGAAAGCTGAGTAACTCACAATGCGGTCTGGGGGTGGCGTGCTGCGGATGAAACATTTGATCTGTCCCTTTTCGCCATGAGGAGCCTGATGGGTCTGTGTGCTGGAGATGGTTGGAGGTCCTGAAGACAGAGAAGACACACCCTTTTTGGATGTTTGACAATATTTTAAGGCAACAGTCTATTTCATTAAATTATTTATATTACTTATTCATTTCCTGTCTCTCCTGCTTCAGAATGAGTTATTCAAGTACAAGACAAAAGAAAGTGAACAGAAGTGCTTTATTATGTTATATACAACAGTACTCTGAGATGGGAATACCGTAATTATGAATTGCTCTTTAAAATACCAAAAGTGCATTTGACTACACATGAGTCTGGATAAGTGCTCAATTCTAATGTTGTTTTCCATTATTTGATCATCATTTAATGAATTACTGCTGCTATGATCACAATAAAAGGTTCAAAGACATTCCTTTAAATTATAATTTACTACCAGCTTCCCTTCAGCGATAATAGGTATGGCTGAGACTCGATTACAAAAATAATTGACTCTTTGATTCTGAGGCATTGGGAATCTGGAGTCGACTCCAAAACTTGCCGTTGCATGCTAGGATGTGCGTACACATTTTGAGAATAGACCCCTTAATAGAAAACGCCAAGACTTTATGTCATTCATACTATAATATACAAAATAAAGAATGCTTTGCTCTGTTTTATATGAGATTTAACTTTGTCTGCCATTGTTTTTTCTTCTTAAAAATCAAGAAAATTTATCTGGAATCCACTTCAGAAACCAGGAATCCCCAAGTTGATTCTCAAACAGCCCTAGTAATAGCATCAAATAAATTACATCGGAAAAAAAGCACTGATGTTTGTGAATATGATACATTCTATATTCAGTCTTATTTGCATAGATATAAGGCCTGTTTGGTAAAAAAAAAGTGTGACAATGACTTCTTTCAAATATGCATGTTGCAGCGCTCATGCAGGATTTTGTGCTGAGATACTGCACACTAAATTTCCTCCATATTTCATCTTTATGATGTCATATCTCAGATCTGTCAATCAAGTTCGTAGCACTTAGATCATGCAGAGCCATATTCAAAATTTGGCATTTAAAGGAGAGTGCAGAATTGTGTTCAGTTTGAATGGCCAGAGTCTCTTGTGGGCTGGTCTATTTAAGAGTTGTGTAAAGAGTGAGGGAGCGAGGCTCTGGTCTTCATTTCAAGTCTAGAAAAGGACTGATTTATGGCAGGCCTGATGTCTCCCGAGGAGATAATAGTCGACGTGCCAACTGAAAGTCCGTTTCAATGGGCTGCAATCAGAACAGTGCCAATGGTGGGAAAATGTTATTTTAAAGAAATAATGGCCCCCTGAGCATCTCTTCATGTTCAATTTCAACCGAGGAGCCTTGAACTTTAAACTCTTCCTTATACTATGGCTCATCGATTTTTTTAAATTGCTCATACATGACAGGCTGTGAAGTAAAGGGTAAACAACAGTTATTTAGTGTGGATTCAGAGACCTGTTTAATTAGTTACCACCCCCAACCCTGGCGAAAACCACACATACACAAATTCAAACCAATCTACCAATCATGCATCTGCCAATCATCTGCGGTGGTGTCTCTCGGCTGATTCGTAATTGCAGTTTATTAACTGTCTCTTATTAGAATAAATTAGCATGTTGATGAGCATCAGGCAGATGGAGTGCTGTAGATGGAGATGGAACACTTTACACTGCTTTATTATAAGATAGTGCGATAGAGATACCTCTCTGTTAATGTTGCATGATATGTGCTTGCTATACTACGTCTACAACATCATAATCTATAAGTAGGAGTGGATAATAAATAGGTTGTTTAAAAATGTGTCTTTTATATATTGTTATTGACGAAAAATCTCAAGAATATGGCAATATAAATGTATGTTTATATCTCCCACAATTAATCCTCAGGATAGAATGTGATGAAGCCTGTAGAGTTTGTGTATTTATGTGTATCTGCATGCATACAGTAAATACATTCAGATCATTCCCTGCTGGTTGAGGTAAGGCCAGCTCTTGGTGGCTCAGAAGAATCAGCCCATAGATCAGGCTTTAAATGAGAAATATAATTAGATGGCTTTATCGCTCATCCTCAGAATGCTGGCTTTAAGGAACTCCCTGGGGAATGAGAAGGATGTAGGCTGCATGTGTGTGTGTGTGTGTGTGTGTGTAGAGAGAGAGAGAGAGAGAGAGAGAGAGAGAGAGAGAGAGAGAGATTGCAGGGCATAAGATTGCAACAGGAAGGGGAATACACGAGTCATGATGATTGGATTAGCATGGGGCGGCACTGAAGTGACTTCATATCAAAGTCCCTTTAAGGCAATAGGTCCACTCAGTGGGCATCTTGACAACACCCTCAGGATGCTATTTTAAATGTAGGTAAAAGGCACACAAGTACAGGTTCTATCTACTTGAATGGGGGGAATGTCTGATATGTTTAAAAACTATTGGCTAAGCTTTCATTTCAGTAACATATTTCAAATCACCAATACATTCAAACATGAAAAAAAAAAACTGCTCATTATAAATGACCCTATAAATGGATATGTGGTCACTGTAAGAAATATACTGTAATTCCACATGGACAAAAGCATCTGCTTGAATTGCTCGTTTGGTACAAACCCAATTCCTACAAAAGTTGGGACAGTATGAAAAATGCTAATAATAACAAAAATGAGTCATTTGTAAATTATAATCACCCTTTGCTATATTTAAAGCTCTACAACAACACATTATATTATGTTTTACCCTATGATTTTCATTTTCAATACACACTATATATATATTAGATATTCAGAATTGAATGAATACTTGATTCTGATTGGTCAATCACACCATCCAGTGGTCTGATATTTCTGAATATGACCACAAATTCAGGAATTCAGTGATATTTCACTGTTAATTTTGTGGGTATTGCGAGTCACATTTCCTTCCTTGTATCAACCTCTAAAGGTAATATAATACATTTGTTTGAATAACACAAACAATTATTGTCAATAATGTCCATTTATTTGTTTATTAGGCAAGTAGTCATAAAAAGTGTGTAGGATTTCGAGGCAGAAGAGATTTAAGAGAAATTCTTCATAGAATGACTACAGAATACAGAATCCACACTCTCCTGAGCTATAAAGAATTCGGACTGGTGCCAGCAAGTCTGAGTTACTTGCATCTGGCAAATCTCAACTGTTTCATAAATATTTGACACGTACTTTGGTCTTTTCTTATTTTACTACAATCCAAATACACAGAAATATGCAAGATTATATAAAAAATATGGACAAATGCATCCTATGAACATTATAACCCTGACAATTATGTTTTTCATAACTTGTAATGTATTATCCGTGTTAAAACTAACAAACTAATTAGTAGGAAGTTTTATCATGCATATGAATTATAATTGTAATTTAAAAAGAAAGTACAAGTGTTCGGTATGTAATTTATTGTCTCTTAAATTCTAGAATGATTGTGTGAAATATATATATATATATATATTTTTGAATGAAATTTATGATTAAAATGTTCACCTTTTTGAGCGGGAAACTTTAGAACAAAACTCATAATTCATCTTCAGAATGAGCCACAGAGAGATGATCACATGATATCTGAAAAGCCGCCTCTGATTGGCTTAGGGCCTCTTTGGGGGTGAACAAACCGAATGGGTTAAAAGACCAGCCTGGACATCCCTTCATTCTTTTCTCTGCTCTACGGCCTTCACACACTTTGACCTCTGTTCTGGGAAGTCCTGAGTTCTCCCTTGAGGGAGTCCTCGCCTCCAGGGCTCTGCTTGGTCATTCCATCACCCATCCATTGAACTAAACAAAGGCTTCCTGGAAATTAACCAAGCCAAAGGACTCCAAAAATCTCCACATGCCAAAAATCACATGCAACGCAAGGACAGACCTCCAGACTTTCACTGAAATCTGGTGCTTTCTTTAAAATAAATTGTGTAACCCAATCTCAAATCAGGGTGTACAGTGCTAAATTAAGTTCCCAGGGTTTGTTCAAGGCAAGGTCTATAGACTCCATAAAGTTAATAATTTTTCATTCATCTTCTTTCAAATCTCACTTACCAACCAGTGTTTATGTTTGTTTGTCTAAGTGTTATTTTAGTTGTTTGTTGTAGATTAGTTAATAAAGTCTTGTTTGTAATCAAAGAGATGTTGACTGTGTATTTGATTAAATCATAACGGTCCCTTGAAATCAGTCAATCCTAAATGCTAAATGCTCATAAACAGTATTTTGATCTATTTGTGATTTTATTTTCAATGGCCATAAAAATAGTATTACTGTAAGAATTGATCTTACATTCCGATCAACTCATCACTGGCCGAAGACCTTGATCTGACGTGAACATTACTTATTTTAATATTCCACAAATCAATTGTCAATTCCCCTTCTGAGCTAAATTCCTTGTTTATAAATTGTGAGCTGATAAAACTAGAAAGAATTGTATTACATATTTAAAGGTGGATCATTTTAGTCAGATTTCTAATCTGCTCGATTGCATATATTTCCTTACATTATTTTGGTGACCGAATGTGGCCAAGATTCTTAAAGTAATTATTTGAATATACAATCCTACAGTGCTATAGTGGGATTTTTACCAGTCGTGTTGCAATGCATTTGGAATTGCCCTCTCCATAAAGAATAAATACAATGCTGCCTTTGAATTGGGCTTTTGTATCTTAGAAGGCAGCATAATCATGCGCCCTATTTTTTGGAACATCATGTCAGGAACATGCATATGATGACTAAAAAAGCTGCTACTACATGCAGCTCAATAGGTTTATAAACAGAGCCATACAGATAAACAAAGTTCAATGTACCAAACAAACAAAGTGAAGCACATTGAATTATATCCACAAGTAGCAAGACAAATAAAGGAGCATATGGACACATTCAGATATTAAATCTACTTAAGGCAAAAATACACATAGAGAAATGTGATCCCTATCATAGGAACTAGGGTACAAAAATCAGAAAGCCATGTGGATCCATTAGCATGTTTTCTAGATAGCATGTTTTCTAAACAGATATTGACAAATTCCAAACACAAGCATTTTGTTAGCATAAATTGCTTTCATATGACTCAGTCAGCATCAACCTATGCTAAGAATTAGACGGCATGTCCATGGACAACCTACAGTCTGTTCTCTGACCAATTTACGCACATTGCACACAAACTGGAAAAAAAAAAACACTTGTTTCGATCTGTGAAAACTTTCATATGATTATATTGCAACTTTAACCAGATCTTTTGCCATTTAGTGAAAGATTTGGCTATGCAGGACTTGGATCAAGGTGACATAGGTGAATCATCATTTCTCTTTTGAACTATCATTCTTTATGCTTTCTTTCTTTGTCCTCACCTGCTTTCCCTCTTTTCTTGAAATCTCTGGTCATCATTCTCTCTTTAAGTAAATGCATGTGAAAGGCAGCCACTTTTCAGGAGTGCACATTGTTGAGGAAGATGTGTAATGATTGGTCTCATCTCCCAAATGCATGTGAACTTCAGATTCAGACACAATCAGTTCCATGTCACAAGAGAGACTGCACCACATGTTGCCACATAAAAGATTATGCTGTAAGTGCTTGAACAAGCAGCACTCATGTGTTCACTTTTAGAAATGAGTTTGCACACAGCTTGTAATCCTTTTGTGGCTTTAAGAGCAAAAGGGCTCCGCTTATTGAAAAGGTTCAAAAGAGTATTGCACTTTGACATGTATATAAAAGTCAGATCCAGAATTAGAGGTGTAAAATTATTCAGAAATACAATTATAACAGATAAGGAACACTAAGAAAAATGGAATGAAGAAAAGTAATAAATCTTTATATAGTGCATTTTTTAAGCCATAAATGCCCAGAATTTCCACTGAGATATTTTAAAGATGATGTATTTTTTTCAGTGTAATTACAGTGTAATATGTAGAGAGAAGAATGATAAGTAAGATATTTGAGGGTTGATTTCACCTAAAAGTGTACTGTGTCACTATCATAGCATTCCTCTGTTTGTTTGAGTAGCCAGTCCAATTTGAATTTTCAAGTATATTTTCCATGTACAGTATTAACATTTTTAAATACACCAACATTTGGACCAGTTTTTTGTTTTTTTTTAGAAACATCAATAGAAACTTTTACCTCAGAACAAAAGTTGCCAAGGGCATTTTACCTTTCACGAGTAAACAAATAAGCTTTTAACATGTAGCATGGATTCATCCTTAATTAGCACTGATCGTATTTCTCCAAACATTTTTACATACCTCAGGTCTTTAGCGACCAGTACGTATGTCTAGCATAAATGGATCAATGGAACACCCAGATAGTTTTACATTTACAAAGCATTTTAAATACAATTATAAAATAATAGAAAAGAGGATATACTGTTATAGTCTGATATTTTTCTTCCATTAAAGAGATGACGCAACAAATATAGAACAGTATTCATTACTTCCACACTGTAATTTATTGTGAAGCAGCTGGCTGTCAAACACGTATTGATCTACACATAAGACATAAGCTACACCTATGTATTTCGCAGGCACTTTTTGAGTCTAAATCGACACACAACTAACATAATTTAAAAAGACACCCATAATGTTAATGTGTTCAACTTGCTATAGTTTACTTACATGTTGATTCTTCTTAAAATTGCAATGTCAAATGTAAATTAACTCAATCATTGAACCGTAAGTGCCACTTTGAGTAAGAAATAGCTTGTAGAATATGTACTGTATGTGTACACGCATTTGGAATACTGATAATTCA
This sequence comes from Xyrauchen texanus, assembly GCF_025860055.1. Lineage (NCBI taxonomy): Eukaryota > Metazoa > Chordata > Actinopteri > Cypriniformes > Catostomidae > Xyrauchen > Xyrauchen texanus. Next base: position 32,645,819 of record NC_068304.1, on the reverse strand, counting down.
CCACTGTCACACAGAACATCATTGGGATATAATAGTAATTTGAATGAATACACAGAAGTACGTAGTGTATTTGTCTTAAAATAATAGTAGAAGTACATATCAAGAGATAGTAAACTTGAAACGATGTGCATTGTGAAAAGTGCTATACAAATAAAAATGACTTAACTTGACATAAAGATTTGGGGTATGCATTAAAGGGTTATACATCACCACATAATAAATATCTAGCAAGTTGACAATAGCTCTGCCTGAGGTTGTCTACTTGTATGCCAGTTGTTTTTAAAACATCTATGGTCACCCGCAGGGTTGGGCTGTAACAAAATACATTAAGTAACTGTATTCAGCCCCTGTTACGTTTTTCAAGCACCTGTATACAGCTACTTTATAAAATGTTATTAGAATACTTTAAGAATACTTCTCTCATAATGACCACAAAAAAGGGAGAAAGAAAAAAATGACTGTCAATCAAGTGAGAAACTTGATTGTTTTTCTGAAGAGTGTTTCTGAACAGCGCAGATACGAGCTGTGCTTTCTCTCATCCTCATATCAGCAGCAGCACGTAACGTTGCAGGGTTTCATTCAAAATTGGGCTCATTTGAAAACGCAATCGTGGGTTAAAATCTCAGAAACGTGGGTGCCATTTTTGGGATAATTAAAAAATGGACCATGGTCACCAACATGTTTAATGTCAGGCACATCTTTTTCATGTATAATGATTTCCGGGTTGAATCTCTGGAAACCGCAAGGCACACCGTTATCTTGGCAATCAATCAACCAGCATCAATATAGCCGGTAATGTTTTTTTTTTCCCACAAATATAACATTTGCGTGCATTATACATTGTTTCCTGTGATTGTTGCTGTGTAAATAAATTTAAAGACGATGTTAAGATGGATGGCTCTCGATAAACATTTGGTGAGTCACCCACATCAGAAATTTGCAGAATGAAGAACTGTTGAGAAATAGCAATTATTAACGACATTAATATAAATAGGTAAAATATGGGAGAAAGTACTGCAAAGAATGAACGAGGGTAAATGACTTGAGGAGGATCAGCGTCCAAACTAAGACAGCAATACCTAATGTAAATAATTGTGTACATATGGGAGGCTAGTTCAGTGTGATACATATTGTAACATGATACAGACATAATATGTATCTCACTTTTAAAAAATAATTAATAAAAGAATCAAAAGCACCCAATAATAAAAGTGTCTGTAATAAAAGAGATTCTTCCAATTGTGCTGTGCCTTTATAAATATGTATGCTAAAATATTCAGAATGCTACTTTTTATTTGATGTATTCTGAATACGTTACTGAATTCTTGAAAGAGTATTTCATATTCAACCCAGAATATTTCTTAGAGTAATCCGCCCAACCCTGGTCACCTGCAAACTATTAGCAGATCGAAATAGAGTGGTAGAGCCTTTGGCAACTTTCATAAACCTCAATAAATCTTCCTACAAGCATAAAACAAACAATATGATGGTATTTATTAGGGATTTCAGGCAAACCTGAACTCAATAGGAGCCAATAATGAATGCAAAACAGAGATACCCTTTAATTGTCCCCATAAAGAACAGCATGTACTTGAAGATAGTGGATGTCATCTGTAATTTCTGCAATTCCTGAGTCCTCTGTGGGTCTAAAACAAATGTCTAACTTTGCATATTAATACTATCAATCATAACAATTCTTATTGATTTCCTTTCATTTCACAGCAACAAACTGCATTAGTGAATCTCCATGTGCAGAGGAATAATTCAATGCAAACACAATTGTCACATTGGCTGAACTTCTCTTATTTTCTGCTCACGTCAAAGCTGAGGCCCATGGCAAATGAGAGAAAGGAGCTTTTATAACACGTACTGGATTTAGCGAATTAAAGCTGTCGTGTGGCTAATGCATGCTGCCTGCATATCAAAGGACTGTAATGAAGTCATTTATCTGAGAGGAGCCAGTCTCCCGCTATTCTCTGGTGCTCATTAGTCTGTCACAGCCTAAGAAACAGCACCTTGTACCATTCTTACTGCATATAATAATCATTAGCCCAGAGAAACAGCAGCCCATCCACAAAACCATAAACATCAAACTTCTGCCTAAGTCAACACTGAATGCCTAAATAGTTCTAATTTCAAACAACTTTAACCTGAATATTCAGCTTCTTGTTCCTTGCTTAGGTACATGTGATCCTTCTTGGCAATCAATGGGAAGTTAACCGTAATCAAACAAAGCCACACCCTGACACCTGACGGTCAAACTCTCATTGACCATGTGACTCTGGCCATTGACTTCCACCATGTGTACTTAATTCTTAAACTTTCTATCTGTCTGAGATAAACAAATAAATGGATTTTCTAAAATAATGACTCACACACTTCTGCTATTGGTTGAACAAACAGATAGTCCCACCCTAAACTCACACCTCTGGTTGAGAAAATGTTACCGCCGTGGGCTGATCAGGATGCTCGTACAAACAGAGGGATGTTTGGAACGTCGCATAGCCACAGTGTTTAGATTAAATCAACCAACAAATGTTTGACCCTGCAAATTAAGCTAAGATCCAAGAAAGTGACTTTTACATACAAAACAATACACACGTCAACTTTAAGTTAATTTGGTATCAGATCCAGATTAAATAAATTAACCCTCTATAAATGAGACCTTGCAGGTGAGTGTCAAACTTACCGTTTACAGTGAGAGCGACTTCCTTCTCTGCCATACCAACTCGAGGGACCACCGCACGGCACACATACTTCCCAGCATCCTCTTGCCTGACAGCTTTCAGTGTCAGGATGTTCTCATTGCTTAGCACCTGTGGTCAAATGTCAAGGATCAAGACATTAAATGGGAGCAAAAGAGGAGCTATAACCATGGTCTAAACTAATCAGAACTCACAGATGGGCAGCTAAGCTTGAAAAAGGCACTCCTTCTCAATTATTAAAATCTAATTTTGGTCTGACGTAGGTCTGTGTGAACATTGGAGATGGTAGATGACAGCCACCCAGCCTAGAAATGAGACTAGTCCACTTTCAGCTGGGCAGTACTCTCCCTATGCACGGCACAGGGGCAAACCCAGAACTGTGTCACTATCCATCAGCAACTATTGCGATTGCGGGGACTCCGAAGAAACATTATGTTTTCTCTTGCCATCAGGGTACTGCACTGAATCTTAACACTGTAAGTACCATCATGTTCTTAAAATACGATTGCGTATATAGATGAAACAAAAGGACATGCGTTGTTGCAGTTCTGCTTATGAAATGTTCATGAATAAATGGCAATTTATGGAATTTTAGAGTATCATATAAAAGTTGTAAATAAATGGATGAACCCCCCTAAATAAAAACAAATGACAGTAAAGTTTTCCCAATATACTCCCAAAGACAAAAGGAAATGGGTTGTCTGAACATCACTGTACTATTAATGTATCTAGAATGGAAACTAGCACTCTCAAGAGGTGGTTGGTGAGAGAACAGTGTGTTTACTTCAAAGCCTAAGCTTGGGGAATCTGATCTCAGAACACTGTTAAAGGGCAAAATCACAGAAATTGTTCACAACTTACCACTCCAGAGCCCCTTTTCATCCATACAATCGTTAAAGAGGGGTTTCCTGTCCAGGCACAGTTGAAAATAGCATCTGACCCCAAGTCAACCTGTAAAGACTGGGGCTCTGCAGCCATCCGAGGTCCAACTGGAGAAAACAGACCAGGTTATGACATCTATTCAGAAGTTATAAAATGTATCTATTTTGTTTAAATAGGAGATAGGTGGTTACTGGGCTCTACTGATGTTTGCATAGATACTTTCCCAAATTATGAACTGACAGAGATAACTTACAGTAGACGTCCACATTGCGACTGATGTTGGTGGTCCCTAGTGGGTTGGTGACCTCACAGGATACTGGCTCTGTGAAGAACGAGTGGTCCACAATGACCTCATAAGTGTCTCCTGACACTTCCTTTATCACACTTCCTCCTTTAGCCCACCTAATAGTAGATCAAGAATTAGATTTTAAAGAGCCATCTCTAGCCAGTTAAGGAAGATGAGTTGCCTAAAACGATTTGTCAAAGTTGATCAACCCTCTAATTTTAGGGGTAGTTAATGCTTAGGGATTTAAAGAGTTTGGGCTACATCAGTTTTACCAGACTACTGTTCCAAGACCAACAAAATATGTTGATCCAGGAGCATGTCCTACTTTGGCAAAATCAATTCCACGGATGTGTAAAATATATCATATTTCAGTCTTGACTTCCCTTTTATATATTAATTTTTAAATTTGAAGCCTCAATATCCACCTGGAATCTAGTTTTCACGTCTGCTGGGTCACAGCGGTACCGTGATACATAAGTTCATTTGTCAAAGTGGTATCAGATTCACAAGTCTAGAGAAATACATTAACTCTCTTTAGGTCTAACTTTCTCCTAAATGGAACAGAAAGAGACAACATTACGAGACTTATGCTATCATAGGAAAGTGGAACACACTTTAGAGGTTACCATGTCAATGACAGGAAGACCTGGCTTCTAATCCATCTGCTTCTATCATAGTCATCAATGAGGCATGACAGCTCACTGTAGGTGGATAGAGACCAACAGCAGGACCAACGAGCACTTTCCCTGGGAGCCAATTTTTCCAAGCCATAATTGCTTTATATATATATATATATACACGTTTTATTTATTTTATTATGACACTTTTATGACAAATAATTAAAGTAAGAAATCTCTGCTTGCTTCAGCATGCTTCTTACCTGCATACTAAGTCAACCCCAAACACACACATCCAAATGACACAAACTCTGTAAACTAAAGAATCCTGATGATTATAAATTGTCATTGCTCCCCATAAGGTAATATAAAAGGAATAATTTGTTGATGTTGGAGGGTTGCTTCTTCTGTCAGTGAGTGTTTCTTCCATACTGTTGAAGTCATTTCTGTGTGTATGTCACTTGCTCTTTCTAGTTTATAACAGTAGATGATTTCCTGTTGACATCTATGATAGGCAGGGGTGGAAAGAGTACTGAAAAATCATACTCAAGTAGAAGTACTGTTAATTCCCCCCAAAAATGTGTGTGAGTAGAGTAAATGTAGCTGTCCTAAAAACTACTCAAGTAAGAGTAAAATAGTAGATCATATAAAAGTACTCATGAGTAGTGAGCATTGAGAAACAAGTTGCAAAACATATGCCCCTTTATAATGAACACTGTATGCCAACTTTTAAAATACATCACTTATCTATGATAAACACAACATGAATCTGATTCCAAAAAATAAAAGGGAGATAAGATAACAGAAATTAAAAGATTAAAAAGTGATTTTCAATACATTGATCACCATTTTAAATCAAAATGTATTAAACAATTACATTAAAATCAGTTTATGTGTAGGGTCTAAATTTCCCTTAATGCCAACAGAGCATTATTGTTGTGCATAAAACATGTTCAAATAATGCAAGGAATGCCAAAAAATGCTAAATCAGCAGGATCACTTGGCACGTCATGTCCTGCACAATAGAGGAGGTAGAGTAGGAATGGGAAATTTTGTTTGGTACAGGGGCTACATCACGCTTAAAAAGGAATATTTCACCCAAAAATTTAAATTCTCTCATCGTTTACTCACCCTCATGCCATCCTGGATATGTATAACTTTCGTTCTTCTGCAGAACAAACAAATCTCCATAAATCACAAAAATCAGCATAAAAGTAGCCTAATCCTTGTGCCTCCAGTAGTTTAATCCATGTCTTCAGAAGTGATATGATAGATGTGGTGAGAAGCAGATAAATATTTAAAAACTGTCCAAAGATGTGAAGAGAAATTGAATGGCTCATAATTAATTACCTTATCATTTATGAATATCAGAGACCCCAGTTATTGAACTAATTTAAATTCACCAAGAAAACACTTAGACATAAACTTTTGTCCTTTTGCTACTTTCTGCTATCAAAGCAACTGCAAGCTTTTTTCTCTCTTCCAAATACATGTTTTCAATGTTTATTTTTCACACATCGTGCTTTTTTACATGGCAAACTCATAAAATCGCCCCTCTGCATGTTTTCTGCAACTCTTGTCATGTGGAGGGCAATGCGGCGCTTGACACTGGCGTTGAAGGGAACGTTGACACCTCGACTCAACTCATGTGAAATGCGCTTTACAATGACGAAAGAACATTCTTGAGGCAGACTACAGCTTTGTTCTTTTAAAAACACACTACTAAAACAGACAGAAAACATGGACAAGTTTTTGAAAAGGAAAAATATTGAAGATTGTTAGCCTATAGTTAGCCTATAGTGGTGTGGCTTAGAAATTTTAGTCGTAAAAAGTGTGCCGTGGCAGAACAATTTCTGGGAAACACAGAATTAAATCCTCATCGAGATGGGCATTGGCGGAATTATAAAGTGTATTTGATCATTTAGGCACGAGCCAGTATTAGCGCTCAAACATTATCTGCCTGTCAATCAAACAGCACACAGCTACAGACGTCAGGAAATAAAAAGTAAATATTTTTGTGGTTGTCTTGCTATCATGATCGATGTAATGAACATCCCTGTTCTAGATGTAGAATATAGGCTAAATATAGAAAACTACTCAAACATTTGATCGAGAACATCTCTCTTTTTTCAGCTCTATTGATAACATTGCATTCATCTCTAACAGCAGCCCAATAATCTCAGTGACAGATAAATTACAGGCTACATTATTGACACAGAATCTAGTTAACAGAAAAAGAGATATGTTTCTTCAAATTAGAGGCAGGATTAATGCTGATATCTGTCTTGAACAAGTTAAACTCACATGACACGATCAAGCAATTAGCCTTTTTCACTGTGAAAATCCCTTTCAGGTGTGGCTGTGATGTTCATCACTAATATGTGCTTGAGGCATTCTCCACAGTTGGCGCCAGAAATGCAGCTGCCGTTCAAGTTTTTTACATGTGATTTGATTTGAGAGTCATGAGACTCTCCCTAACCAATCATGTTGATGAATAAAAATGAATTCAGGACAGGGAAGTAGCGAACACAGAGGTGGGAAAATAGCACTGTAAAAGTACAGTTACAGCACTTAAAATGTACTCAAGTAAAAGTAAATATATACAACTACTTAAAAAAGTACAAATCTTGAGAAAAGTAGTTAATTACAGTAACATGAGTATTTGTAATTCATTAGTTTACATCACTGATGATAGGACACACAAGCCAAAGCCAATGGAGAATGGGTGTCACAGCCTGACACTTTGGAAAATATTGAGATATACTGGCATATTCAATGCCAGTTAACTCCTTGCTGTGGAGAGCCTGAGAGAAAAAAAAGCCAGTTTTAAATCTCGGTACACTTAAAGCAGCCTTCACCAGTCGAATAGTGCCAAAACTCCACAATTCACCTGCTCTGTGGGAGTGAGTGCACAATTCATTACCTCTGCAACTAACTGATACCATCTGTGGACTCCGATAGAGTGTAATTTAAACGATAACAGTCTACCTCCTGACTAAATTAAAATAAGGAGAGAGGAGTTGTAATTGGCCTAGCAAGTGTGCTTGAGGAGCCCTGTTTCATGTTGTTAACATAAGCAGCTTAGAACACAGTCTGCTAAATCTGCACAGGCACACCTGTGCTTCCAAAAACATTAAAATCAGGCCAGACTGGTGCATGTGTTGCCTTGGTCCTCAACATAATTGCCCTAAGGGCTGATTATGCTGCGCTATGAAACTTTATATTGATGTGCAATTACAGCAGCCATCAACTGCTATACATATGCTAGGCGGGGTTTTTCTTTCCCACAGCAACGTATAGATTACACTTAAAGCTGTTGTAGGAGTTGTTGTATAAAAATGATTGACTGTGCCATAATTTAATTCAGCTGAAAATAGCCTGTTTATTACAAGAGGCTATAAGGGTGTTTATCAAGCTTTCAAGGTTCAAGTCAAGTTAAGCTTAATTGAGAGCATTTGTGGTATAATGTTGCTTATCACAAAAACTTTTTGACTCATCCTAGTTCATAAAAAAAGTATTTACAGTAAGGCCATTACAATAAATGTGAATGGGACCAGTCCATAAACGGTATAATGCACAATGTTTCAAAAGTATAGTCACAAGACGGAAACAATAATATGTGTTAATATAAAAAAATACAAAATCTGTGTAAAGTTATTTCCAAGATTTTGTTCCCATGATGACATGTCACCGGTAAATTCTATATACACTAAAATCCTATAGTACAGAAATTCTATTACAAAAAAATCTGCAAATTTTAAAGTTTATTTCTTGTGCCTATATTTCAAAAACTGTATTTTAAAATGCATGAACTAAACCCATTCAGTTCCACTGTAAGTGCAACGCAATTTTTGAACAATTTCTTTTTTCTTTTTTTTTTTTTAATTAATGAAGGCAAACTGGTCTCATAGTGAAAACCTGATATTTGATGATATCCACACACTTTTCCTCAAAAACATCTTTTGAAAACAATACATTTTAATGCTTTTATTACAGACACACCTACATGTATTCCAACACGGACAGCTTGTGCTGTAGCTCACCTGATAGGGCATTGGTTAGAGAGGTATTTTTATTTAATTATTTTTTTTATATCTAAAATTCACCTTAAAACCTTGTCTGAATAAGTTTTGGCATCCCCCAGATGGACATTTCACTGGAAACACATTAATTGCAAAAATGTTGTCATTGTTGCGTAAATTTCAAGAAACCAGCCTGATGTTTGAAGACTAAAATGAAGACTAACTTAACATATAATATATAACTTCTATGTAAGTCTTTTTTTTTATTTCCAATATTTTTATTAAAGAAAAAAAGGCATAGTTCCTGTCACATTTATACAATACAATTAACATTTTTTGTTTTAGATATATATAAATATATATATTTTCCATTTGTGGAAAAACTTGTCAGTACACCCCCTCAACGTGTATTTTATTTTATTGAGTTTAAAAAAAAAAACATTGTGTCCCTAAGCCACTGGGAGATGGATGGATATTTAGCAGAGTTCCAGTTCAACAGTAAGGAACGTCATGCTATTAAGGATGTGAAAGCTATAATATCCTTTTGTATAGTGCTTAATGGAACTGAGGCATCAGGAATCCTGAATATAGCAATCAATGGACAAGGTTTTAGATCTACTCTGTGAATAGAGGACATAAAAGTAAAGAAACCAGTCCAAAAACCATACAGATCAGGGCAAAGGAAAAACATGTGACTAAGATGATACGAAGAGCCATGGCATTTATCATATTTGTCTTCCACTTCTGGATATATTACAGAAAGTCTCAACTTAGACCAATGGACCATATGTAAAACTTCCAAAACAAGCACAAGACATGGTAGACTGTATCCTATCTGAAGCATGTTCCCAAAACTCTTCACTTATTTGTACTCCTAATTCCATTTCCCATGCATAATTATTTTTGGTACTCGACTGACTGCTTTAAGCCATAATAAAGTCATATATCTTTGAAATTATTCCTTTATGATGTGGATTATATGAGAGAAAGCTCTCCCAAGGCTGTTCTGGAGATGCAGAGGGGAAATCAGGGAAACATTTAGAAAAAAAAAATTGAATTTGAAAATAGTGTTACAGGGAGGTTATAAGTAGATGACAAGTTGGCAAAATGATCAAAGACACCATCTACATAAAATTTTGGAATTGTTTAATGCCCTTGCCATACCACACTGAAAATGTTGAGTCCAAACATGATTGAGGAAATAAGTGGTTATTGCTTAAAGCACCCAAAGAGGATGCACTTAAACATTTTAAGCGCCATTTAATTGATACCAGATCTTAAGTGTGTTAAGGACAACTTGATTATCAGTATATAAAGAAAGTTTTGTAAATAACTTTCAGAGAAAGATGAGGAAAAGGAAGAGAAATATGGGAAAGATAATGAAGGCCATCATTATAATACAATTTCACTTTCTCTCCTATGTCTGTTAACTAAACAAACTAATAAATGTACTTTTTCCTGGCAAATTTAACTGGTGTGGCTCCATGACTTCACATCGGGTAAAAATATATAAATTTAAAGTCTTCAAAGTTGAAAGTTCTGTCGACTCAGCTTTAAATGCAATGAACCCGGAACAGTCCTTCAAAGGGATAGTTCACATACAAATTTAAATTAAGTCATTGTTTTCTCACCCCATTGTTGTTAGAAACCTGTATGACTTTCTTCTTTCTAAACACAACAGGAGAAATTGTCAAACAATGACATACAATGTCAAACTATGGTAACTACCTCTTCAAGCTATAAAAGCACTCAGTCTAATAAATTATTCAATGAGCCTCATGATTGTTCTGAAAGCATACAAAAATGTTTTGTGAGAAACAAGCCAAAATCTAATGTATAATTTAGTGAAACTGTTGTTGGAATGTCTGTCACCTCTTCTCCATTCTGAACCGGTGTGTGTGTGTGCGTGTTTTTGTGATTTACGAGGACAATTTTGTAAGTTACAAATTAGTAATTACAAGGGTATTATGCTATAAATGTGATTTATGAGGACATTTCTAGTGTCCCCATAATTCAAATCGCTTAAAAATCATACTAAACAATGTTTTATTGAAAATGTAAAAATGCAGAAGGTTTTCTGTGAGGGTTAGGTTTAGGGGTTGTGTTAGGTTTAGAGGATAGAATCTATAGTTTGTACAGTATAAAAGTCATTATGTCTATGGAAAGTCCTCATAATGAGAGGTACACCAACATGTGTGTATGTGTGTGTGTGTGTGTGTGTGTGTGTGTGTGTGTGAGAGAGAGAGAGAGAGAGAGAGAGCGAGAGAGAGAGAGAGAGAGAGAGAGAGAGCGAGATCTCTGCCTAAATAGAGTGAAGCCTCAACGAAAACATTTGGTAGGTGTAACTAGGGGCATGCACTGTATTTGTATCTGTATCTGTTATTATTATTACACATTTGGTTCTTACCAGACAAAGCTGAATTTGTAGGCTACATTAACTGTGGATTATGTTGTTAACTGTGGTTTTTCCCGGTATTTCTTATATTAATATCTGCATGAAACAGAATTTCCGTTTGTCTGTTCATGTATAACAACATTATTCTGAAGAAAGAAAGTGTCAAGCACATATTTTGGTAAGGACTTTAACATTGCGCTCAGGTTTAGGCTCTAAATGAATACATGGGAATCACGTGTGAATCGTGTGATACATTAACATAGACATTTCAAGAATTGGAAAGTGTGTATGATGTTGTATCTTAATGTTACACTTGATAAGCTCCAGACGCGCACAATTAGCAGAGACTGCAAACAGAGTCGAGACCGCACCCATCTGATCTGTCATCAAATTGTGCACATTTTCATTCATATTCACTTTAGAAATATTGGCAGCACAGATTCTTAAATTCTTTGTAATTTTGTAAAGGCTTATTTAAAATGTCGCATTATTCTTGTGCCTCTTGGATAATCAGTGATACGAATATTTTTCATATCATTCGGTTGAATCCGTTATTCATTTTTAAGTCAATATTAGTGAATTTCCAAACAAGATATTCGTCTTTGGGCACATCACTAGGTGTAACATTCTCGGCCAAAATCAAATAGATTTTATCCAGCTCATGAGATGCTGGCTTCAATATACTGTTATGAGAAATATTTTGGACTGGTGCCAGTTCACAGTGGATTGAGCTACTAAAGAATATGGGGTTAAAACAACACAGGGGTGAGACAACAATGACTGAATTTTAATTTTTGGGTGAACTATCATTTTAAGTGACATAAGTTGTATTCACACTTGTTTTTCCTTATTATTTTGATCAGTATTAGCTGTGATCCCTTACAACAAGTAGCACATATTTCCAAACAATTCAAATCCAATTTTTTCAAGAGCATGATTTGCTCAGGGTACAGTGATAGTGACACTCTATTTATGGATAGAGTTAATTGGTTCCCTTTACAGGCCTCTCATATCTTGAGGCAAGTCATGGAGTAAAGTCAAGTCATACATTTTAGTTTTACAGTCAAGCTCGTGTGGAATACTTATCACAAAACTAGTATTCTGACAGCGTAGTACTGAGACTATACAAAGAAAAGCAGAGCTGTGTGTTGCTTGTAAGCTCACTGGGTGACAGACTGGGAGGTTTGGCCAGCAGGAGAGACCCAAATGGTGGGTTAGCTTTGCCAGAGCTGAAGGAATCAGCCCTGCACTTTGAGAGAGCCAAAACATCCATGAGCAAATTGGATCCACTGGGCTTCAGCCAGGGTCTTCGAAATAAAACAAACATGACCTCCCAATGGAGACCCAGCAGAACGACTGTGCAAACTTTTGTAAACTGTGTAAAATTACTTATCTGGAATATAAGGGTAGTTTCAGGAGGATTTGAATGCTTGTCATGCCTGTAAGTCAATGCTCAAGTAAAGCTCAAAATATATTTATGCTCACTTTTTTTATTCCACACACAAATATTGCATGCCTATCATACCTATCGAAAAGTTCTCCCAGACACAAATATGCAATGTTTTGTTTCTGTTATCTTCTTTTATTGGTGAGCAAACAACAGCAACAAAGATTTTGATATATTTTATATATAATTTTTTTCCACTGGGGCAGATGACATTTCAATAATATCTCAGTGTTGTGGGACAGGAGATGATGATGATGGTCTTCTCCATCCCTCTCTTCAGCCCCAGTCTGATATCCAGCCACACACACTTTCAAGGTTACAATAAAGCGGCTGTTTACTCCATTATGACAAAATCATGACGTGGACTCATATTGCCGAATCTCACAGCCAGCAGGACAGATGCCCAGAGTTTAATTTTCTGTTTTGAGATATCGGCTGCATCTGTTGCTTTTGGTTAGTTTTCTCTGTGCTGTTCCATGGTTTATGAATCATGGCTGGCTGCATCTGGAAGTCACTGGGGAGCGCGATCATGGAAAACAAACAACGGAACCACCTGTATCTGTGCGCACATCAAAAGCTCAGTGAGCAAAGCGAGCAGCCCACCATGAAAACCTCTTCATCAACTATCTCAGAGACATCACAACAGAGACATGCAACAAGGCTTAACTTTTCCCAAAACACTGACAACTAACAAGCACAATGGCTCAAACATAATGGTTATGGGAATAATTACGAAGTACATTTGCTAATTTGTTGGATGAATCAAAGGGCGCGTTCAATTTAATAAAGATGCGGTCACACTAGACTTTAGGAGTCTCCTTGGAATTAGAATTTGTCTTTTGTGGCATTTATTCCATGTATTATAGCTTTTAAATAATCTATACTGTGTGCAATGTTGGGAAGATCGCTTATGAAATGTAATATGTTATTAATAACATATTGAACATGATCACACTGGAAATCGACAAAATTCGGCAGAATTACTGACAAGCTCCATGGGTTCTGGTCAACATGAAAACGTGGGTAGTCGACATGTTGTTTACGAGAGTTCCTGTACCCTTGGATCAGCCACTTTATGCGGACTCACAAGCACCATCTCCCTATCCTACTCTAAAATTGCATTTTTACTCCACTGGCAATTGAGTGTAGGGTTGACGATTGGGTTAGAGGTTAGAGTTAATAAAATATGCATTCCTGATGACCACATTACATAATGTACAACAGAAAATATGACTTGCTTTTGACACCACTCTGTGGCCATTTCAACTAGAAACTGGAGCTCACACATGCCCAGGTTTTCAACAATATGCCCAAACAAAAATAGCATATAAATTCATTTAAATTTTATGTAATGACACAAACAGCCTTACACAAAACATTTTTACAAAGAATTTTAATCTGTAATTTTAAGTGTATTAGGACTAATTAAAGGGATTTTATTTACACCTAAATCAAAATTCTGTCATAATTTGCTCACCCTTATTTTAATCCAAATGTCCATTTGCATGTGTATGAATGGAAGTAAATAGATCACAAAGCCTAGTGTTACCAAACCCAGATACTTTTATTTGGGAGTCAAACCCACACATTTGCTGCCTCCCATTTTATAAAATGAACCAGACCGGCAATGATCCATCTCAATGCACCTGATTCTGAGTACTTACCACTCCTAACCACGTCACATCATCTAGGTACCTCAATAAAAGCATTTCTACATTTTAGTCTCTCAATCAATCGCCTTCAAAATTGTTAATGTCAGGAACATTTCAAAACACAATGGCCCCTCAGTCCTCGTAGGAAGCATATCATTAATTCAAACTCAGGCTCTGATATTTTTATTGCTTGACCACAGTGAAAATCATTAAGGCAATTGTCAATCAAAAGATTTATTAAATTCACTAGTGAGATGCCACTAAATTCACCAAGATCAGTGTCGGCATTCGCTACAGGACCTGCAGCAATTGTATCACTGTCCTAGGATTGATAGCATTTGTACATTCTGGAGTGGCCGTCATTGAGAACTTCTCTAATCTGATTTGAACAGACAGTGTAGTAATGTCCATTAAATAAAATGGCCGTTCCATGATACTAAATGTGTTTTACAGCTTTATCTGCAGTTCCTCTCTCTCTCTTTATCTCTTTATCTCTCTCTCTCTCTCTCTCTCTCTCTCTCTCTCTCCTTGTTTCTTGTTTTATATAGGCATACTCCTCCTGCAGGTGTGGTACAACGTTGCAGACCTCACAGGTACAAAGGTTCAAAGAAATATCTAAGATAAATTACATAGTTTCAAGGAAATATATGCATGTTAAATTGCCTACTGTATAAATCTAATAATAAAAACCACTGACTCACAGATAAGAGTGATAGTATTAATTTGAAGCTTCTGACCAAAAATGTCCAGTACTTTAAATACATCTAAAGAACAATAAAGTTTATACTAAATAAACACTGCATACTGTTATTTACTCTGTCCTTTGTAATACAATCTTTGGCAGCTACATATCCTAATGTGTATCCATAAAATGCATAGCAGTGTAGGTGAAATGAACAAGGTACAGAAACATGGCAATGTAACATGAGGTCTTTCAAAGACAATACATTGTTTAAATATTTCTTGCCAGTCTTGGGACAATTTACACTTATTTCAAGGCATTGTTATGCCATTCTTTGTGTTTTGTGCTTCTAAATTGAACACTGTGCCATTGTTCTTTTGAGTGCCCAGACAATTCAGAAACTGGTCATCCCATTGTTTAAGTCTGATACTCAGCTGCAAAACAAAAATGCCCAATGTACTCTTCATACTGCCGAGGCAGAAGCTAAGATCTACTCCAAACTGATTGGAAATCAAACACGGGCATGTCTGATTTCAGTATCTGTCATTTCAAAAAGGCAAAATCTATCACACAAAAACAACTTTGTGTGCTCACCTGCAACTGTTTTGTGCATCCGTTCCATTCCACAATATATCTAGATTCATTGTTGTGCAATTCCCTTCCTATTGATTTTACTGCTCTTTTTCTCAGTTTTAAAGCCCACACAGAAAAGCAAGTTCTAACAAATCGGCTCACTATTGGCCCTCCTCCGCAAGGCCGATGCTACACCTGAAGGAAATAAATAACTTGAATTTCATCCTAATTCTCATCTGTTTGGAGAGGACAGGGAACATTATTCTTGGATATTGGATCAGTGTGTCAGAAAGACACATCTTTCCTTTGATTTGAATGCCCGATGTGGCACCATACTCAGTTCTAAAACAAATAACAAATAAATGCCAGAACTTTCACAGTGAGGTGCCAGTCAAGTGATAAATATGAATCACAGTTAGTTCAGTCTAATCATCCTCCAAAGATTCATGATTACTATGGACCTCTAGAGATGTACTTAATGTTTTGGTCGTAAAGGAATAGTTGACAGGAAAAAAGGAAAAGAAAGAAAACAAATCTGTGATCATGTTTTCACCCTTTTAAACTCAAAAGCTTTTTTTTTTTTTTTTTTAAATGTCCTTAATAATAATGTACATTTCTGCTTATTCCTCATACAAAGCTTTTGCATGGCATCAGAAGACAGAATATAGCACAGGATTCATACAGACCACTTTGTAGATACGTTTATGGTTATGTCACACAACATTGAAAAAACATGAGGGTGAATAAATGAAGATATCATTTACATTACCTATATTGGGTGACTGGTGGATTTGCTTTAGCTGAGCAATGAAATTTTACAAGGTTTCCCTCCAAAACTGGTTGAGGCTCCACAGATAGATTAACCAAAGGTAAGTCTGCAGGAAGACAAACACAAAACAGGGAAGTTAATCATTTAATTCTCAGTCAAAATGACATTTTACCCATTTGGTGAAGATGCACTTCCAATATTATCATACCAAGTGATCAGGTAAAAGCATAGAAAATAATAAGTGTTTAAACTCTTCAAGCGTCATCAAATTACTTTAAAATCAGGGAACAAATCACAATAACTAAAGCACTGTATGCAGACTGATTAGTAGGTATAAAAAAGTATACTTTTTATATTTCATCTTAATTGGAACAGTGATTTAATCAAAAAGTATTCCAGTACAATTAAAACTGCAAAAGAACACAACATAATTGCATTTAAACAGGGATATTTATAACACACACAATATTTGTACAATCATTTGTGCTTTTTAATTACCTGACTAAATATGTTGCATATTTAAGTCTTTCTCTAACCAAAGTACATAACATTATTGTATCAATGAGAAATAACACAATTTGAGACAACATCTATAATACTAATGTCAGTGAAGTAAGTGTGCAAAACCAAGGTTTTAATATAGGTAAGACACAGAATAATTAAATCTAGGGTTAGGAGGGTTACTTTTAATATGTAAGACGTTACAAATACTGATTACTTGTAATAAGTAATTGTAATAAGTAACTTAATCCAACCTCAACATTAAAATAATGTAATCAAATTACTTCTAGTTACTTTTTGATTGCTTCAATATCCAATATGTTGTCACGAACCCCGCTCCCTCGCTCCGCCCCCTTGAGCTCGTACGCTCTTTCTCCTCCCTCGGGCTTCCACGCAATTTTGCTCATTCGAGCTTGCACGCTCATTTTTGCTCCTACGAGCTTACATGCTCGTAGACTATCTCCTCCCCCGGGCACACATGCACTGCGCGAGTGTACTCGCTCGCTTCCCGCTCTCATCCAGAACATTAGTTTCACCTGCACTCGTCCCAATCACCACGTCATTGTTTACACCTGCACTCGCGTCATCTGCACTCCTGTTCATTGTTTACACCTGCACTCGTCACTATATATTCCACACGCATTCGTTTCTCCAGTGTTGGTTATTGTATTTAGTTTCCCGTGTCCTTGCCCCCCGCTAGTCTCGCCTAGTTCTGATACTCCTCTTGTTTTCCTCTTAGCTTGCCAGCTCCTCGTACCCCTAGTACCCCTGTCTACTCCCTTTGTAGTTTACCCGCCTCTCGATCCTGTTTACCCCGGCTTTGACCCTCGCTCCCCTCGACTACTCTCCCGGATTTGCCCACCTTTACTCTCTTTGATTCCCCGGCTTTTGACCCTACGCTTCCCTCGACAACTCTTCACTGGATTTGCCCTTGTTTTGTACTGTTGCCTGCTTTGCTTTTATTTAATAAAGCAGTTTTTTCCCGACATTGTGACTGTCTCAACTTGTGTTCGCTACATATGTGTATAAAGTCAAGAGAAAAGCAACATGTTCTCGAAGACTTTTAATCATGCCTTCTGTATGCAAACAAACCGTGTTTGAGTAATGTAGCTATTATTATATATAACACAAAAACATGAAAAACAGAGAATGTTGAAATGTAGAACAACTCCATATTTTAACCAAATCAGGTGAGTCCTCTATTTATTACAGAAAATTGTTTATTTTTGTGGAAATTCCGACATACCTGTCAAAATGAAACATTACAGTACAGTGCAATTTAGACAATTTAGACCTTCCAGCTGTGAAGATGCAGTGATTTTTCAAAGACCCAACATATAATTTAAAGAAGCATTTAAAGGTAAGACCCACACGGAAATCAGTCATAAGTCTTCCCTAATTTCGCCGTCTGACCATCTGTTGATCGTTTTTGCGGGAGCAGGAATAGAAGCGGAGAAACTAAGTTGAAACTCTAAAATTGTTCTCTGAAATGCATTCATGTTGTGATAACAACAGTTATTGGGAGAGCATTTCTCTTTTTTTTCCAGATACACATGAAAACCAAATTAACTGTTCTTAGTGGGAAAGTGCAGTGGATAATATATCTGATTGTGATACTTGTTTTATATGTATTTGAAGAACAGTTCTAAAGTATGGGTGAGGGAGAAATACTGGCAAATGTAACATTTTAAAACTCATATAAAGCAGGAATAAGTAAATCAAGACACTGAAATGGTTTAAATCTATTCCAATATATTCTTTAAAACAATATTCTATTTATGTATTTAATTATTATTATTAATTGTCATTAAACTCCTCCTTAAACATAAACATAGAATCACCCATACATGTTAGCTGGCTGATGATGTTTGACTGTTGATCATGAGCAAGCAGGACAGACACTGGAGGCACTGCATTAATAATAATGATGATGATGAAGACGAAGAAGATAGCCTGTGATCTAACTATGGCAGTCGGAAGTTAATGAATGGCCAGTGCCAATTAGTCCACATGCTAATTGCAATACATGGCAGAATTTAGTATATCCTATCAGGTTTTTTTAATGTTAACAAAGACATAATTCAGTGCATCTGTTCTAACTGTATTTGCTTGATGAGCAAATAATCATATTTCTCCAGTGGCCATTGCGATGAAACTGCCCTTAATGGTTTGAACTCGTTTGGCTTGAGAGCGCATTGTTGATATGAGACAGATGTTAATTGCACATGAGATAATAAGTGGTGCCAGATTCACGTGAGTCACAAGAGAGAACCAGAAGAGATCTGGAGTGCGCATCTTATCATATCTGTATTTTGTTCTAAAGCAAGCAGTGATCTTTATAATTTTATTTCAGGTGGATCTTTTTTTGTTTTTGTTATAAATTAAACATGGTAATCGTGGGAAATCCCAGTTTTCACCAAATGTAACTGAAATCATAATACGTTGACTTTGTATGAAACTGTAACAGATTACAGTTGCACAATCTTTGTATAATGATTACATAAGGCCGTTACAAGTATTCCGTTACTCCTCAAGCCTGATTAAATCAGATTTGAAAAGTCTTGTATTTTATGACTTATGGAACTCGGTGGCCACAAATGTTTATTTTAAATTACAAAAATGTAAAAAATGAAATAGAATTATGAATAATTAAAACATCCATCATTTTTATGTTTTAAAGCCTGATTTAGCATACTTAAAGTGGTAGTTCACCCAAAAATGAAAATTCTCTCATTATTTTCATTATTATCACTGGGGTTTATTTATTTATTAGGGTAAAAACAGACTTAAAAACTGACCTGTTTCTCACCCACACCTTATCAGAAGATATGGATTTAAGCACTTGAGTATTGTGGATTACTTTAAAGCTGAAGTTATGTGCTTTTTGGAGCTTAAAATGTTGGCACCCATTCACTTGCATAGTTTGGACCTACAGATATGAGATATTCTTCTAAAAATCCTAGTTTGTGTTCTGCAGAAAAAAAGAAAGTCATACATATCTGGAACGGCATGAGGATGAGTCATTGATGAAAGAATTTTCATTTTTGGGTGAACACACATTCTCTCAATTGGAGACAGGTCAGGACTGCAGGCAGGCCAATCTAGCACAACACTCTCTGCTCACACAGCCATGCACTTGTAATCCGGGCAGTATGTGGTTTGCAGTTGTCCTGCTGGAAAATGCAGGGACATCCCTGGAAAAGATGGTGCTGGATGGCAGTATATGTTGCTCCAAAATATTACATATCTGTCTGCATTCATGGTGTTCTCACAGATGTGCAAGTTACCCATGCATGGGCACTGACACGCCCCTTGCCCATACAGACACTGGCTTTTGGACCTGATGATAATAATAGCTTGGATGGTACTTTTCCTCTTTGGCCCGGATAACACGACGGCTGTGTTTTTCAAAAGCTTTTTGAAATGTGGACTCTTCAGACAATAAGCACAGTTCCACTGTGCTACTTTCCATTTAAGATGAGACCAAGCCTAGATAAATCTGCAGTGCTTATGGACAGTGTTGATTTAGGGCTTCTGCTTTGCATAGTAAAGTCTTAACTTGCAACTGTGGACGCAGTGGCGAGTGGTGTTTACTAACAAAGGTTTACAAAAGTTATCCCAAGCCCATGTTCATGATATCCATTACGGATGAATACCATTAAGACATCTGAGGGATCATAGATCACACACATTCAGAATAGTTTTCGTCTTGCCCTTAAAGCATCTAGATTTAACCAAATGCCTTGAATCTTTTAAGTATATTGTGCACGGTTGAGGGTGAAATGCCCAAAATCCATCCAATTTGTCAGTTGCAAACATTGTTCTCAAAGTGCTATTTGATGACGCATTTGTTGGCAAATTGACAATTCTTGAAGGACTAGGCTGTTTTTGGAAGCTCCTTATATAGTACTATGTCACAATTGCCTCACCTGTTTAACACCTCCTGTTTCACATCACCTTGTTATTACAACTCGTCAAATTGTTATTATTGTTAAATTGCCAGCTCACCTTTTTTTGGAGCATGTTGCAATCATCTGATTTTAAATTATTGTACATTTTCAAAACAATAATGACAATCGCAAGGTAAACGTGTAGTTACCAATGTGCAGTTGTAGTGCTTTCAATATAGCAAAGGCCAAATACATCACTCCTTTTTGTTTTTATTAGCATTTTTCATAGTGTCCCAACATTTTGGGAATTAGGGTTGCAATACACATCAGCAACTTAGCATCTATGTGAGATTGGAGAAAATGGGTATTACAATAGCAGAGTAGAGAGAGAAAGATAAACTGGATCTTGTGCCAGCCATGCATTTGGGAGCCAGCTCTTTTACATCCATGTTTTCTGTGGCCTATTACATTAATGCAATACTAATTTGTTCTGTGATGGCACTGCTGTATTCCAACACCAAGATCAGTGGACCAAAAGAAAATTAAGACTGACTCAACTGTATTCTCATCGGGGCACTACTGCTGCTGTTTGTTTGTGAGTGTGTGCATGCATGCGTGTGTGTGCATATGCCTCCGCTGAAGAATAGTATTAGAACATGTGCCCCGCAGCAGCACAGCTGGGCAAAGTGGAATCCCTGTGGGTGGTACAGGTGTTGCCCTATACCTCATCTGCCTTTGACCACAAACACATACACACACACACACACACACACACACACACACACACACACACACACACACACACACACACACACCTTAGCCAGGTTTCATAGCACCAAACGCATTCCTGAGCCCATGGGACATCCTGATGTAAAAACAACAGGCAAACTGATTTGTGCTGTATGCTGCCTGGTTACCAGCAGGTAACATTTAATGCATTTGCTTTAGCTAATTGGGCATGCAGTGGGTGAGCAGATATAGGTTGATGAAGATTATAAGATGGATTGTTCAGACACTGATTCTGATCGGACATATTCAAACTTACCTCAAATTTAATTCTCTGTCTGCTCTTATGAATGTAACATATCATAAGAAAGTGTTTCACCGCTGTTCAAAACCCCCTAGGGGCCTTGTACCCCAAGTGAGGGAGCCTTTTATCCAAAGTGTGTGATATAAGGCTCCCTCACCACCTTTTTTAAAAACTGATTTTCAATAGAAACAACCTTCCACTATTATTTCTTTTCACACAAATTATATTGCTCCATCAATTTTTTAAAAAGTTAATCTTTTTATTATAATTTTTTTACCTGATACATTTTGTGACCACATTATTTTTAATATGTCTGAAAATCTGCAGAATTTAATAAAATATATATAAACTATTTATGTAAATTAGAGTTAAGACATCTCTTAGAATATCTGAAGGCAAACAAAACAAAATAATGTTTCCCCCTTTACAAGAGCATTGGAATAGAAATGATAGAATATACAGAATATATATAATATATACAAGTGAAAAACTGATAGCTTTGCCCATAATTCAAAGTGGTCCAGGCTGTAAAGTCCTTGATTTAACTTTTTTTTATTTATAAGAATTGCCACAGATTTGACCATGGATGTTTCTACAGTTAGTGTTACTACAGTAATGGCACACACAATATACTGTATATGTTCCCGTCTTTTTATCATCAGCACTGTGTCGGGTCTGTCAGGCCCAATGAGATGTTTGACATTCTCCATAATGTTTCAAAGTAGAGAATTTTCAGTTTGATTCAGCTTTTGTGGTCTCTACCAAGCTGTTTAGCGGTCTACAGGATCCAGTCAAGCCTGGTTTAGGACACGTACAGTGCAAGGATGTATGGATGGGAAGTGCATTTTGCACTTAAAAGAGCTTTTGGGATAAACCACTGAACTTCTTAACGTAGATTCCACAAACTAGATCATATTTTATTAACAAGAAAGACTAAAAGCTGTTTTTATTTTAGCTAACCGGTGCGAAATAGACATTTATAACAAAATCATGCAGGAAAAGTCTTGGGTGTTCTGCTGGGACCCCTTTCTGTCTAGAGCCCTTAGAATCGTCCCAACCTAAATAACCCCCCACGCATCCGCATCCCCGCCTGTGAATGCACATCATATATGAAAATGGCAAGATGAGATGTTGCAGCCTACAGCTAGGCTAAAGAACTATATTAATTGGAAGAAGATTAGTTTATTCCAATTAGCCCATATGTAATGTTTTGTTGAAAATCTGTGCTTTTTTATCAGATTACGGTTTCTGCCAATAAAAAAATAAATAATAAATACCCCACTCGAGGCTATGCATTAAACAGATTTTAAGCAGTGGTTGGGGGAATAAATAACTAAAAGAAGTGACACTTCTTACTTTAACTACTAACTGCCTTTTCCAGTCGAATGACAGTAGTTCAACTATTTTCAAATTAGTTCACTTTCCGAAACTGTCAAGTTTTGTAGAGTTTAGTCAAGTTGTTAACTAAACTGAGATAATTGTTCTTACAATTGCTAGAAAAATATGGCCCCAATTAAATTATATATTATATCAATATACATTATATTTAAAAAATAAATTTCATTAACTTAATAGAGTGTAACCATGCCTGCCCACTTTTTCAGACATCTTGGTTCCAAAGTATTTTTCTCATTTGTTTATTTTTTCTATAGCAATTTCATAAAAGCTTTCATAAAAGTGTTCTAAGCCATGAACCAAACAAATCAGCTTCAAAGCTTATATTTTCTGTAAGGCCATATCCTTAACATATTTCTAAAGAGAATGAAGAGAATATCAGAGGCATAAAACCTTGATTAACAACCTTCACGGTTGTTCACGGTAGGTCTGTCTTTAAAGGTTTATAATATATTGGTAAAAATCAATTCAACTATGGAGAAAATGAATGTGATTTTACTCCTGGAACCATAATGTTGCACTCTATTAGTTTCAATGTATTTAGCTCATTTTTGTAGGCAGCAACAACTTTTTTGAAGAGTAGCATGACTACTTTAACTACTTTCAATTTATAGATTCTTGTAGCTTGTGAAACAAGTTTCAAAATATCTGCCCCAGCATTAAAATTATTGTATTGCAAATCCTCTCATGGCCTTTTGCTTTATTTTATTTCCAATTTATTGATGTTAAAATATATTTGGTCTCTTAGCTGATTGGAAGCATATATTGATTGTTTTTGGTGTCAGTTCAAATCCTTAGAGAGTGACCCTTTAGGGAGAAAAGAGCCATGAAAAGTTTCTTCTAATTATGATAAAACTGATGAGCTTTATATATTAAAAAATGAAATTAGCACCATTAGCAATGTCCATGCTTGGAAGGCGGGTTGGCAGGAGCACGAAAAAACCCTAGTGACCCTCCAATTCTATCAGCTGACAGTGTCTTAATAAAGAAGTCTGTTTGTCACTTTGATGTATTAATGCATGAGTTGAATCTCACCGGCCCGAGACGCATGCGACAGGCCATCAATATGCAGCTCCACTATTTCCTCTGCTTCATCAACAGAGAGAGCACGAAGGATGAAGGTTCGCAATTCCACTGCAACAATGACAGCCAAAACAATGGGATTGGAGGAGAGGGACAATCTCGAAAAAAAAATGAAATTATATAAAATAGGGGAGGGGGGGTTGCTGGTTGGACAGTAGTAAGCTGACAGCTTTTGATCGGAGGTTCAAAGCAAAGAGCAGATGGTGCATTTGAACAGTCGGCCAACTTCCCTTGAGTTGAGTGGAAGGTGCCAAAGAAAATGACTTCTCTCCATTTCTTAAAACGTTATTTCCATTCTCTCTGGGTCAAAGTGGCCAGCTGTTCTCTGAGTGATGAAGGCCTGTTGTCCATGGGGGGAGGGTGGTATAATCTCTTTATAACTCAACTGAATCTATGCCACAGAACAGACACAGAGATCTCACATCAAGTTTTGTACTATCCACACACAATAAATGCATATTTATACCGGAGCTTGTTGTCACACTTTTTACTCAAGCGAATATTTTTCAGGGTTGTTTATTTTTGAAAGTGGAGTTCTGTATATGTGCATAACAGCCATGAAAGTCTTAGCTACAAAAAAAGCTTTGAACCTTACCACAATTATTGCTCAGGCGTAAAGAAAGCAGGGCATGTTGTCACATTATGGTGCGAATTCACCAAATAGTTGCCCCATGCTATCAGTGCTGAAAATGTGCTACTTCCACGGACACCCACCATCCACCCCTACCACTTAACCTAACTCTCAGCCTAACCTAACAAAAATGACTATTATTTTACTACAGTAATCATAGTATCACCATGGTATTTTAAGACAAAGGTGCTGGAAAGTCTGAACTCAGTGGGCACACCCCCCAAGAAAAAAAGAAAAGGCCAGAGAAAATCAACATAACTGAGAAATTTAGCACACCAGAATTCTCGCAAAGATATCATCTCCATCTCAAAGATACCAACTGAGTGTGAAAAGACTCATTGTTGTCTTTCCACTTCTGTTCACTCCCCTGTAAATTTGAGGTCTACTAATTATTGGAGTCAGATTAAATTAAACAAGTTAGAGTCAAAGTGATACTAAATTTAAACAACAATAATGACCATAAACATTTCCACAATCAGTGCTTATAAAAGAGAGAACAACGCAGAGACCTTCAGCCATCCTATTGGAATTCATCCTCGGACCAGTAGACTTACAGCATTTTGTAGTAAAATCATAGTAACCACAAAAGTAAACATGGTTACTACAGTATATTAACACCATATTACTATAATAACACCATGTTTAATTGGATAAAACTATGGCTTCTGCCAAAAAACATGGTTACTACAATATTATATAGTAAAACCAATTTTACTCCCGGACCATTACAATGATCAAATCACTGCAACTTTTATATTAATTGTATTTATTAGTATTATAAGTAGTATTAAATGAAATATTAATAGTGGAGACAAAAAAAGGATGTGTAGGACAAAAGGGGGAATCAAACAAAAAAGCACATCCACACGTCTTTACACATAACACTATTGCAGTGACACTTGAGGGTGCAGTTTGTCTTTGTTTCCACCAGGTATTAGAGACAGTGTTGGGGGTAACACGTTACACGTGCATTACATAATCAGATAACTATTTCGAGTAACAAGTAACACAGTTTTTTTAATATTTTAGACCATAATATCAGAGTTACTTTTTAAATAAAGTAGCGCGTTGCTTTTGTACACCTCTACTTTCCCTGTTTTGCAAGATATTATGAGCAAAAGTGTGCAAAGTTCAGGGAGGAGACATACTGCATGATAGGCATTGTAGTTCTATAGAGTGTGATGCCAGAGACTATTTAGCAGAGACGAGTCACTTCTATTTAAATGAATGGAAAAATTGGAAAGCTAAACCAAGAAGCTTTTGCACCCAACAGTCAATTAATGTAGAAAGGAAGACCCACCATGTAGGTAAAGAGCCAGTCACCTTTTAGATATAGATATTGCCTGTCAATCAACTCTCTAAAGCGCATTAACTATACAAGCTGGGAAAATTGCATGTTTTTAATATGAGGTCAACGTTCAGTTGAGTGAAACGCGATTGATTCATGTGTTAATATGCACTGCATTAAACAATCTGTAAATACGATTAGGCAGAGGGATTATAAGACTAGTCTTCCACTGGCCATAGCATAATACACAGGGTGAAATACTTGCTCAATTCACTGATTTATGTTGCTGAACTGCTCCGTGTTACAGCTTCCTGTAACTGGGAGAATGGGATAAGAAAAGCTGACTCTGGATCAGTGGCTCCGAGCAACGTTCTACATCGATTGTGTATGCAGAGAAAATGTATTAGTTTCTAAAAAGATTCAACATTTATGTATTATATATTTTTATAATAAACAAATAGTTTGATTCATGAAACAAACCATTTTTATAACATTTTGAAGCATTAAAATCAATTCCATTCAAGTTGTATCAACATGTGTCTTTGAAATTGTGTGCAATCAAGCAGTGGCGCCTGTACGCACCATGGTTCAACTCGAACATTTTTGGCTGGCATTCCTCACTGAATTTTATCCTGACTTATGAAAAACATCTTAAGTTGACTCTGACATTGTTGATAGGCACAGCACATGATGACATATATGATGCAGGTTGGACTTTGCTGCTTTAGGTTCAAGTGCTGGATTTTTCTGCTTTAGGTAAGACACTGGTTATACTTCATTATTCATATTGGCTGCCATGTTGATGGAAAAACAAATCATGCACTTTCATGTTATTGATTCATTATTATAAATATGACGTGAATACCTACTTTCTAAATATCTGTTTGTTTACTATGTTGTTTTGACATGAGTTTTGTACAGTAGCTAGCATAACCTGTAATGTCTGTTGTATACAATGCATGACTTATTTGTATGAAAATGCATAGCATAGCAGAAGAGAAAGAAAAAAAAAGTAATGCAAAAAGTAATGCAAAAGTAACATAAAACTTTACTTTCTGTAAAAATTTACTTTTTAATTAATTAAGTAACTTTTTTTAAGGAACACAACGCAATATTCTAATGAGTTACTTTTAAAAGCAACGTTACTCAACACTGATTAGAGTGCAAATAGCCGCACTGTGTGGCAAGTGCTATTTACACTGCAAATAGTCACTCCATTAAATGAAGCCATTGTCATAGCTTTCTGCACAAACACACTTCCTTTATATGTACATTAGGCTTATTACAGATTACGCTTCATTCACACAAAATGTCTGGTGCAATTTATGTTGTGCTAATACCACTAGATGAACGCTGGTGGTTACATTTATTTTATTTTAAAAAGATGTTTATGTCTTTTTTATCGATTATATTATATTCATCATATAAATGATCAAATGAAGCAGAAGAGCATTATTTCCTGGTGTATATCCATACGTGCGGTGTAGTCAAGTGCACTTTTGTCATGTTAATGAGATGATTATGTCTGGATCACAGTAGTCAGCGAGACTGTTCAGTGTTCAATCCTGCTAACGTTTTCAGATCAGCCCACAAGATCAGAATTGTGCATGCAAGTTTTGTGCATTTCTGAGCAAAAACAATCATTTTGTTTTTATGACCAATTTCAACCCTTTCTCTTTGCAAAGTCTGCATCATTGTGACAGGTTAACAAAGCAGTCTGCATTGAAATGTGCCATTAAAACTGTTAAAAGTACAATTTACTTTTTGATTTATTCATTTTGCAAACTGCTAAACTTTTAAACAGGAAGAAATAGTCTAAAAACATGTTTAAAATGATGTACACTCACATGAGATGAAGACTCTAGTCATCAGTCAAAGCTGCGTTATTTTTACATATGGTGCTGGGTGCACATTCATGAGCGCAGCCATGTTGAGATCACATAACAAGCTGAATATTACTCAATTTATCTGAAATCTAACTGGATGCTTTGAATCATAAACAAAATCATGGCTGAATGCAAATGGCATATTTCTAAGGGTGATTTCACACTTGTAGTTTGGTTCTCTTGGTTCTCTTGGTCCGGACCAAAAAAGAAAATTATACATTTTGTCCTGGTTCGCGTAGCGTTTATACTGTCATTTTTAACACCGAACATAAAGATACAAAACAATAGGCATAAGGATTAGGTCACAAGCTGATTGGACATCTTTTATGACATTTATTTTGCGACGGAACTTGCTGAACATCCAAAACAATGCTGGCTGCTGGGCTAAATGCGCTCGTTGGATTTATGTATATATGGTAGTATTTTCAAAAACTGAAATCAAACGAAGAGCTAATAAAATGTGTGAAAACAGTGCCAGGAATTCCTCCGTTGCACACACAAACAAAGATATGCTGCAAGGACGGCGGTTCCGATGCCTTTACCGAACTGTAATGGCAACATAGCTCCTATGATGAGAAGAATCAGGTATGCTTGAGGTCAGTAAGGCTAATTACTTCCTGTTATTGGTCCGTTTAGACGTTCATATATCAGTCAAACTGCACCAGAGTTCGTTTGGAAGCAGACCGATACCCACTGTTCAGGGGGTCTCGGTCCGCTTCTTTGGTGCGCACCAAGGTTCGGATGGCAGTGTTTGCACTTGTTCAAATGAACCGCAATAACAGAGCAATTACACCAGAGTTCGTTTTATACTAACCAATCCTGCCAAGTGTGAACACACTCTTAAAGCAATACACGTTTGGATGCTAATGCTTAGCTTTATGTTAAATTATATGGTAGGACATTTAAATGATTTGGGGAGAAAATAAAGGCAGCAGATGCATTGAAAAGTTTTAGATGTAAAATAATGCTGTGGGTAATATTTTGACTTTGTTTTATTTAGGCCTCATTTTGACTAAAATAGAGCTGCTGTCTCAGAGGCCTGCACTGATCTGAATGAGAATTATCTAAGCAGAAGAAAAATCCAGAAAGCTTTTAATGACTATTTTTTTGCCAATTACATTATCACATTGAACCAAGTGGTCAATTAGTGGACACTGAATTAGGACTGACAATAGCTAGAGTGGGTATATTAGACAATGGATGTGTGGACACACACACATACTAACATCTCTATCTTTCATTGGCATACAGAGGCAGTTAACTTTTTTATTTTTAGTGGAGATGTCAGTTTATCAGTCATAATGTCTTAGTACTATAAGTGTCTTTTATCCCACTAAAGCAATATATCAAAGTATTTTTCTAATATCCATCCATCCTTCTTTCTTTCTTTCTTTCTTGAGGTTCTCTAAGGTTCTCATCTTAACATTTACTTTTCTTAAAAGGAATTTTTTTTCCAAAAATTAAAGTTCTCTCTTCATTTACTCACCCTCATGCCATCTCAGATATGAAATTTTTGTTCTTCTTCAGCTGAACACAAATATTTGAGTTCTGTAGTTCCGTATAATGCAAATCAACATGGTCCAAAACTTTACAGCTCAAATAGCATGTAAAGGCAGCATAAAAATTTGAATTATTTTTATTTATTTTTTACTATAAAACTCCACTTTCAAACAGCCATCCTAATGCTCGTCGCTACCAAGAGTTCTTCATTTGCTTTTGGCAATTCACATTCTTCATGCATATCACCACCTACTGGGCAGTAAGGAGAATTTATAGTAAAAAAATTACTGAAATATTGATTAGTTTCTCACGCACACGCCATATCGCTTCTGATGGCATAAATGTGACCCCACCCATATGCCCACCTACGGCATCTCCCAGCCCACCCTAACATAGCTAGAAACATCCTTGCCTGTACATATCTCGGATGGCATAATAATTTTCATTTTGCTTAAACTACTCCTTTATTTTTTTTTTTCAACTAAATCGTTTGGTATGCAAGTGAGTTGTGCTTATTAGTTACCATATTCATAAATGTCCTTATCTTAAAATGTGAAGCATGTTTTTTTTTTATTTTTATAAAATGCTTGCTTCTATCCCATTTTAATGTGCAGAGACTACTATAAGTAAGACACTTGTAGGTTTCATTTTTATAAACACAGGGGTTCAGTGGAGCTTTCTAAACATTGCTCTGTGTGTTTGAGTGGTCTCTAACATGTCAACTTCCAACTTAAAGTTTGGGGGCAGGATGTAGAATCATTAAAAAAACAGCAAAATGGCTGTTAGAATCATTTGTGAAAACTGAGTGAAACAGAATATATATGTACTTGACAAACAGAATTAAATGAGAACACACTTGAAAGTCTTTTTCATATAATTATGCAATGGCCTAATTTATTCATATTCAATGCTAAGGTAATTTCAACTGGAATTATCTCTGAGTTTTGCGTGCGTTTGTGTGTTGCAGAATTGTTTGAGTTGCAGAATGTTGTCTAACAGTACATCTCTTTATCTCAATTGTCTGTGCTGTGAATCTGCAGACAGCTGTCCTTCATAAATATTAACTGATTTGCATGGCTACACAGCCCCCCTGTGTCCTGGAATATGCCCCTGTGGAAATACTCTTACCCTTCTGCATCTGAGATGATGATAGTTTGCATCCTAGTTTTGTGTCACCTGCTGATACCACCATTACTTATTCATTAAACACCTGCTAGTGTTTGATACTCAAAGGGGGCACTTGCTGTCATAGCTTACTATTCACCGTCTTTATTTGCTCCCTTCTTCAGAGTTAATGCTTTATATTTTGTAGAACTCAGGAGGGCAATGTAAATGTAGCCCACTCAGACGGGTATTCATTTAGTCATTCAAAAGCGGACTGGTCCTCTGACTGCATGTAATTCTAAAAACCTTATTATCCTTTTGGCACCGCTCCGTTCCACATTCACCTCCCTCTGTCTCAGGGATATTTCTTTCAACTGCGTAGAATTTTGCAACAATACGTTCGTCTCAATGATACATTTGAGATATTTCCATCTTCCCATAGAGTGGATGTGAGAGTGTTGTAATGAAATTAGAGAGCACAGAGACTTGGCAAATGTGTCCATGCCATGGCTAAGTTCAATTACCGTGGTTTCATTTCTCACGTGGTTTAATTAAAACACAGACGGTGGAGTCGGTGAGTAAAACTGGATAGCAGTGCAATGTACAGCGTTTCTGCATGTCAAAAGAGCATTTTAAAAAGAGACAGTGAGAGATAGATAAAAATAAGAGGAGAGGGATGATATATATATATATATATATAGAGAGAGAGAGAGAGAGGGAGAGAGCAATATTAAATTTCTTTTCAAAAGATTTTTTTTCAAAAAAAAAAATTCATTATGAAATTTTCATGAGAATTAAGCTTATTTTCCCAATTATTCTCATTACTGTAGTGCAATCAATAAATAACTATTTAAATGCATACATACACATATTCATTCATACATAAAAATTACATAAAATGTAACATTTCAGTTTTTATATATTACGGTAGTATTTTTTCTACTGACTTTATTTATAAAAAAAATGCATTAAGTGTATTTTTTACTTAAATACAGTAAATCAATTACTGTATTACAGGGTGGCTTGCAGCAAAGCCATTATTTGTATCTGTGTCTGTATCTGTTGCTATGGCAAATTGATCAGTATCTGTATTTTGAAATAATTGGATGTGGGTGGAGCTTAAACAGTGCAGCAAAAATGAAATGTCCAAAGTAAAATTTAACTTTATTCCATTCATAATCTCCAAATATGCATTGAATAATTTTTGAAGTTATTATTTTAATTTGTATTCAAATTATTTAAATTATGTAGGTTTATATAAAAAAAAATATATATATATATTGATAATTATGAAACAGTGGCTGCATTTACACTGTCACAAAAACAAAGTTTACTGTAATAATCATACTAATTACTATAATACATATTAATTATATGTAGTATGGTTACTATTATTACAGTAATTAGAATCTAAAGAGAATCACCATTGACCATTTAGAGTAATGGGAATTACACAAATAAATTAAATAATATAAATAAAAATCTGGTTACAATGTCACAATACCATACTAGTGTCAAAATATATCCAAAATGTCCTAAAAAAAAATTTGTGTCATTTAAGCAAAATATAATGTATTATTTGTTTCTTTTTATTTATGGTGAAATGTGATCTGGAAATCATTTTGGTGTGATTCACACTCTTGCTATTAGAGAAATAGATAGAGAGTTCTAGAAACATAGCACTTGATCCTTACTCTGAAATCAGCTATATATCAGATGTTATGTATGCTGCCTTGCATAACAATTTCCAGGTTTGTGCAACACCAACAAATGTTAATCTTTATATATATATATATATATATATATATATATATATATATATATATATATATATGCCTGCTCTGTTCCACAGCATCTCACCATACACCCAGCTCACATTTGTGCTACAAAGTGCTTCTTATGTCATGCATAACGTTGCATAATAGAGCTGTCACCAATAATGTATCACTAAATAGCATGTTATTTTTAAATAGTCATATTGAACAAAATTGATTGGGGTTTGAGCAGTGCAAAAAAATAAATAAAATACTTACAGCTTTCTCTGCAACTTCAGAGAGGAGGTTTCTTCTGAACGAGCTGGCAGAGAGAACTCTGACAAGGCATGTGTGGGTAAATCGCAAGTAATTTAAATTCAATATGAAATGCCTTTTGTAACCTATTTCACTTTTGTAATCTGATGTACTTCCAAATTGAAACAAACTATTAAACTAGAGAAAACTAAGGGAGAGACATTGTATCCATCTTTAATTGATTAAATCAAGTGAAGTGGACACTACCAGAAAGGAGCCAAAAGTTGTTGGAAGGAAAGGGTTGAGAAATAAAGATGAAAATTAAATTGTTTCAAAAGTGGAGCATTATTATACTTTGTAAAAATAGTAAAAAGACAAACTAAAGTGTGCCAATGAGTAATCAAAAATGTGACTAGGAACATGCATTCATGAAGTTAAATGGGTAAAATTTGATTTCATGCTGACCTTAAAAATATTATAAAAGCATTTAAATCAGTCAATACAGATTCTCAGTCTGCTGCCTTTGTTTTTCAGGCCTGGCCTTCATTTAAGCTTTTGGCTCATATAGAGTAAGAATAAATTAATTGTCATTGGTAACAACAATGTGCCAACTATTTTCTACTTTTCCATTTTGAAAAGATTTTAAAACCATTTATATCAGAAGTTCAGTCAATACAGATTCTCAGGGTTATGAGTATTTATTTGTTTTTATCTGATCTGATGCCTTTATTTTTCAGGCCTGGCCTTCATTCAAGCTTTTGGCTCATAAGTAAGAATACATTCATTGGTAACAACAAAGTGTCAACTCTTTTCTGCTTTTCCATTTTGAAATACCATTGATATCCGCAAAGCACTCTGTCCAACATGGGCATCACAGCTCCTTGTGATCCCAGCCAACTCCTTGTGATCCCAGCCAACCCGTCTGTTGACCACAACCACTCTATTAATCTTAGTTCAACTATGCTAATGAAAACCAGTATAGCCCTGAACCTGTGAGTGGTGGAGGATGACCAAGTTAACTTCAGTGCCAACATCTCATCAACTGCCCAATCTTGCAGGTACATGCTTTACAGCATCATGAAAATTAGACCTTTTATTGTCTGAATATTCCACAAAAAACCTGATTCAAGCTCTGGTCATTTCAAGACTGGACTACTGTAATGCTCTGTTGGCGAGCCTCCCAGATAGCCACTGCAGATGGTACAGAATGCTGCAGCACATCTGGTCTTCAATCAGCCAAAGAGGACTTAACAACCCTCTTTTGATTTAACTCCACTAGCTACCAGTAGCTGCCTGCATAAATTCAAGACTTTGACTCAGGCCTTCAGGACAGCCAATGGGACAGCACCCTCTTACAGTACTTCAATTCCGTCCTCCAGGTCTACGTCCCTACTCGCTCTCTGCGGTCAGTGAATGAGTTGCACCTGGTGGTTTCATCGCAAAGAGACACAAAGTCTATTCCAAGATCATTCACTTTCTCTGTTCTCCTGTGTTGGAAGTGAAATAGACTTTGTGTCTCTGTGGTGGAATGAGCTTCCAACCTCCACGTGATCTGCTGACACCATCGCAGCATTCAAGAATCAACTGAATACACATCTGTTTCAAGAGAACTTAACCAGCTAGAAGCACTTAGTATGTTACAATAACACAAAATTAAAATAAAATAATAATAATAATAATAATAGTATTTCCTTCTCTGTCTCTTTTATCTGTGCTACTATCTATACTACTCCAGCCACTTTGTGAACTTGGAAGTGTGATACTTACAATATTGTTGACTTGTAATGTTCCTAATTTGTAAGTCGCTTTGAATAAATGTGTACGCTAAATGAGTAAATGTATATGTTAATGTGAAAATGAAGACTGAGAGTGGTATCACTTACGTTGGATGTCAATAGTGACACTGGTCTCCTTGCCATTGGGCACGGCCTTGTTGGAAGCTCGGCAGATGATCTTCTGTCCAGATTCAGTGTTTGATGCCGAAATGTAGAGGTTGCTCATGGTGCTCTCTCTTCGTCCATCTCTTAGAAGAGTCTATGGAAAGAGAAGAATGGAGATTTATGGACATTAGCAAGGACAAAAAAATGCTAAAAAATAAAATAAACAAATTAAACAGTGATGAATTTTAATATGGTTGCATGGTGGTTTATGCTTGATAGTGCTGGTTTGATGCTGGTTTAGCAGGTGGACCATTACAGAAATTAGCTGGAGAAGGTGGCCAACTAGCAGGGTTCTTTTGGTTAAGTGGGTTGACCAAGGATCTATTGCAGGTTAAGCTAATCATGTTTGGGACACCAGCATCCCATATATAGGACCAGCATCCAAAACACAACATATGCTTTTTTCAGCAAGGAAACAAAATTGATATATTTAAACTCAGTTTCAGCCATGGGTATTGAAGTTGAAAGACAACATAAAACACCATCATTCAAAATCCATTTCAAGGCCAATATGGCACCATTTCGCTGCTCCCCACAGGCAAATGGATACAAACAGTCAGCCGTCTACTCAAGGACCGACTGATTTGGGGGGGGCAGCTTGTTCTAGGGGCTCCTTTGTGCATTTGGAGAGTGAAGTTCTTGTGCTTGACGTCATATACCACACATGAAATCAATCATCTTTTTCCAGTGGTCATAGTCTTGTTGTGCATGCCCGGCGCAGAGCTCAGTGCCATCTGGAAGCTCTCGACAGTATCCACACTCCCTGTCACACTGGGATGGTTCATAGAGAGAAAGTAAAGCTAAACAGCATGGCAAAGAGTCATCCACTAGAATAAATTGGCCATCCCAGCAGGCTATCCTGCTGACTTGTGTTACAAAAGGATAGGAGAGATACAAAATGATACATCAGGCTCTAAGACCCCATACATTACTTTTTCACTCACACTTTCTTCATCTCTCAATTTATCTTTCTCTGGTATTCTATATTTCATAGGCTTTGTTTCATATCCTATTAAGCTGCCTTGCTGTCTATTGTCTATAAAGGTAGGTGCCTACAAAAGCAGCATCCTAACTGAAATGGAATCTTGAAAGTGAACGATTGCAATGCTCTACGTATGTTTTAAATAGTGTAAAATACTTAGTAGGGTGGGAAAGGAGGCCACAGGATCTGTGTTCTTCAACTCAAAGGTATGATTGTTAATAGCAACTCAACAAAGGGCTTTTCAGCAGTACACACTTCCACTTTAAACAAAAGAGTCTCTTTCAGATAGGTGTTTCTCACTCGGTCTCTAGCGTTGCCACTCTTTATTGCTCTCCCCAAATGCTTACTGCAATATAAAAACAGGTGTTAGTCATAATCTGGCGCAGGTGTATGCACCCTTACCGCTTTCTCTCGCTCCAGACGAACGCTCGACCACACCCACGCCATATATTCCCCACCTCCCGACTAAGGCTGGGGAGACATCTGGTCTGTCTTCCACTTGACACTTACCAGTATTCTGTATAGAGTGTTGAGGATCCGGACTACTGTTCCAAGCTCCATCGTGGGACATTGATCCCAGAAGTGTGTCGGATCCTGGCAACTCCAGCAGGCTGGCCCAGGCAATACTTCCTCAACTGTGTCGGTGGGTACATCCAACTGAGGGGGAGAGCAATGAGGCAATTAAGTTCCTGGGGGGAACAAACCCCAGCGAATGGGAAACCGGCTTCGGCGGCAGGATCCCATGACTCCGGGGTACTGGGATGAGAGATTGGGTACAACACAGGGGGAGGGGAGAGAGAGTGGGAGGGATTTTCCGCCCTTTGGTATGCCGAAAAATGGTCATCCGCTTGTTGGACAGCCTTCTACAGCGATGCCGGGTGATGGCACTGGACCCACTCCGCCATTCGTTTCGGTAGCTAATGGATCAGCTGCTCCAGCACAATCCTGGCCTATCACTCCCTTGACGTCATGGTCCTCCGCCAGCAGCCACTTCTGGCAGGCATCCTGGAGCCATTGGGTGAAGGCAAACATTCAACCACTGCCCTCGAACTTCATAGCGCAGAAAAGATGTCTGTACTGCTCAGGGCTGGTGGCTGCTCAGTGGCCAATGCACTGCAAGATGGTTTTCCTCAGGTCATCATAAACCAGGAGGTTTCCTGCCGACAGTTGTTGTGCCAAGAGATGGGCTTCGCCGGACAACAAGTGAATGAGCCCAGCTGCCCACTGAGCACACAGCCAGCCCCAGATCTCGGCTGTCCACTCAAAAAGCTCCAAGATGTCCTCTGGATCATCCTCTGCCATGGGAGCTGCTGTGTCTGGAGTCATGGCCTGGGCTTTCTCTTGGCTGAGGAGGCTCCGGATTGTATGCCGGTCCTCTGCTTGATCTCGAAGGATCTAAGCGACAATCTTGCTCTTGGTGTAGCTCAACCTGGGACTGATGGTGGGCGTGGTGCAGACCGGCGAGGGACTTGAGGACTTCGGCCAGCTGCATGGACTCTATGATGACGTAATTTCCTCCAATTTCCTGAGTTTCGGCACCAGTGTAAAATACTTAATGTAGGGTGGGAAAGGAGGACACAGGAACTGGGTTCTTCAACTGAAAGGTATGATTTTTAAAAGCAACTCAACAGGTCTTTTCAGCAGTACACACTTCCACTTTAAATACAAGAGTCTCTTTCAGACAGGTCGCTCTCTCTCTCTGTCTCTGGCGTGGTCACTTTTCATAGCTCTCCCCAATTAGAGACAGGTGTTAGTCATAATCGGGCTCAGGAGTTTGGACCCTTACTGCTTTCTCTCTCTCCGGTCGAACACTCGATCATGCCCCCACCGCCACAACTAACTTGAAGCTTGAACCTTATAACGCAAAGTGCCACATGATTGATTATGACACAGAATGGTGTTAACATGTTGCTAGGATAACAGTTATATGTTAATAGCATAAAATAGCATAGCACACAAAATATCTGGGTAAAATGTATTTTAGTGATGTGTTTTTATGTCATTTGTGATATATTTATATATATATATATATATATATATATATATATATATATATATATATATATATAATATAATTTTCTTCTTTTTTTTACTGCATGTATGAAGTATATTTGACATTTCTCTCACTTCATCTGTCATCCTAATTTTTTTTTTTCTCTGTAACCTTGTTGTAATCCATCTCCATGGACGATACATACAATGCTGCCTTAGAATTTGACAAAAAGAAAGTATCTTAGAAAGCATCATAATTGTGCTGTCTACCTTTTGGAACAACCTTTGTGTTGGGAGAATGCCTATGATGTCTTATAATGTTCCTACATCTCACTAGGTTTTGGAACAGAGCCATTGAGTTTGTTGCTTGTTGACAGATCACTGTATTCAGCAAACTCCACGGAGTAGGCTAGCCACAATTTAAATTTACTTTCAGATCTATGGGGATGGACCGATGTTATGCATTTCAGGTATTCTGAACAACTTTTCATGCTCTAGTTTTGGGATGTTTTCATGTTTTACCACCTAAAAAAGAGTTTCACAAAATATTATTTCATTTGTTCAAGAGAAAGTTTCAGCTTTTCTCAGTTCAAGCAAAATGTCCCCTTAACCAATCCCCACAGAAGCTCTCATGGCCTTTTCAATGCCAGAATAATTAACTTGTGTGGGAGGTGAGTCAAGACCCCATCCGTGTCTATATAAGACCATGTATTAATGTCATCAGCACTCCCAAAGAGTTTATAAGAATAATGTATGTTTGAGCCATAATCGTTAGATGCTAATGATCAGTCATGTCAATGTATGGGCCAGTGTCAGGGAGCTTGGTAATAGTAGTAATTATCAACTCATTTTTTTTTTTTTTTGCCACCAAATTGAAGCATTGTAATGAAACCTCACACACACCACCAGGCACAGAAAGAGAGAGAGAGAGAGAGAGAGAGAGAGAGAGAGTGAAAGAGCTGGTGAGGGAGAGAGAAAGCAAAAGAGTGAAAGAGAGAGAATAGAGGAGAAAAGGAGATGACGAAGCAGATATTTAAAACTAAGAGACTGTGTTATTATGAGGGCCGCAGGGCCCTTGATGAAGAAATACTTCCAGCAAAGCAAGATGCTGCACCTTTCTTACAAAAGGCCTTTCAAAATAGGCTTTAGGGGAACCAGTGTGCATCATGCTTTCAGAAATGGTTTTAGATGGTAATCACTCACACACTCAAATCAGTATTTGTGTTATGTGTGCTAATAAATATATCTAAACATCCTTGAAACAAGAACATTTTATGTTAGAAGCAAGCCTGTGCTGGACAATAATGTTTTCTTTTCAGAGAATATACAGCATACTGTATATTGAATGAAGTTTATTTTGTAAATTTTTTTCTTACTCCACTGGCAAATTGTTGGTAAGACAAATTAACTTATTTCAAGTTGATGCAAAGTTATGCAATTTCTCTTCTCAA
The DNA here is from genome assembly GCF_025860055.1 of Xyrauchen texanus. Taxonomy (NCBI): domain Eukaryota; kingdom Metazoa; phylum Chordata; class Actinopteri; order Cypriniformes; family Catostomidae; genus Xyrauchen; species Xyrauchen texanus. The sequence continues at coordinate 32,607,107 of NC_068304.1, read as the reverse complement.
TAAATGTATCCTTATAAAAATATATAAAATGAAATAAAAAATATAAAAGGGCTTGCACTGAAAAACAACAGCAACACATTTTTTTTTACCTAAAATAATCAAAATGACTCAATTCAAACATATTATTAACTTAATTAACCTTGATGCATTTGGTCACACCCAAAAAATTATAACTAAATAAATAAATTATAAAACTTAGATCAGGTAAAAATAGCCCATTAATGTAACAATTGCAGGTTACCACTTAATCCAGGGCAGATAAATAGACAGACAGACAGACAGAAAGAACACATTATCGATAGACAGACAGACAGACAGAAAGAAAGAACACAAGATCGACAGACAGACAGACAGACAGACAGACAGACAGACAGACAGACAGACAGACAGACAGATAGATAGATAGATAGATAGATAGATAGATAGATAGATAGATAGATAGATAGATAGATAGATAGATAGATAGATAAAACAACAAAACAACAACATTTCTAGTAAGACTAAAATAATTGTAATTTTATTGGCATTATACAGAAGGTGTTCCACAAAATGTAGACCATTATATACTTTAGAATTCCATATTGGGTTTGTCAGACAGCTCAGTGTAATGGATGTTGCCTCGTCCAGCAGGTGCTCACCTCACCAGCTGAAAGACACAAGCTGTCAGCCACAGGATGTGTCAATGCAATATCCTGGCTGACACAGTCCGGATTGTTTCCCTCATTGCTCAGGGCCTGTCTGAAGTCATTAATCTTGAATGGGGCCTGAAACAGTCAAGGACTCAACATTTAACCAGAGCCCGGCCTAAAATAGATCCTAATTACAAATAGATAATTTCTGCCGGTGTTGCCTGGAGCATGTCAGCTTTCTCTACAGGAAGTGAAGGGTGGAAATCAGTAGTGCAGGAGAATGCAGCTTAAGAGTGAGGCCTGAGACAGAATTAGAAATGTCAAAACCAGAAGTGTGTTTTAAGGCACGATGCATCAGCTGTATGTGTATGCCAAAAAGGCCTGTCCCTTGTCAAATGTCACAATCGTAACAAAACGTGCCTATGCTAACCTCATCTATCAGTTGGGACATATCAGTAAACATTGTTTTGAAGTGTGCAAACATTTATTGCATGAAATGAATGTTGACGTCTGTGGAAAAAAAAAAGCAGTGAGTTGGTGATTAGACCTACACTAATGCTAATAATTTAGGGAGCATTAGCATTGTGTTGTGAAGTCCCTTAACACATTTTCAAACACAGCAGACGCTGGAAGGTGTTTAAAATTAAGCACAACATTTGAAGACAACCACGACCATACAGTACGTTTCACTGCCTATTACCAGATATTAATTTCAGTTTAAGAGAGATAAGTGTTCTGCTGCTTTGTTTTCCCATACCCATCAAAAAAAGAGTATATAATTCTGCCTCTGTTCCTGGGATTAAAAGACATTCTTTGATTAACTAATTAATCCTGAACCTCCAGTTCTGATTAATTTCCACCATTTTAAAGCAGGGCCAGGGGGCTGATGTTGCCAACATTAACAAAATGAGCTAAATTTGGCAAAGAAAACTGTGAATATGACATATCCAAACGTGCGTGTCTGCAGAGCCGCACTGCATGCTACCTGCTTCAACAGCATGAAAAAAATTGACATTCAGTTTGACACTTAAGTTAATTAGACCTCTGAAATATTGAAATGTTCTCTCATTGTGAGCATTTCTATTTTTAAGACTCCACTAATTATACAACAATCTATGCAGGGCAGAAGTCTTGGGGGTAAAATTACATTTGAGAGACAGATGAGGAGGCAAAAGGAACTTTTTGTGGGTTTGTGGAGGAAAGAGTGTGTGAGAGAGAGAGAGAGGAGAGAGAGAGAGAGAGAGAGAGAGAGAGAATAGATAAAATCAAAGTTTTGTTTTATTAAAATGTGAGTGGTGCAAAACTACGTTATTGTTACGGGGTTGTTTACTGGCCTGAGTCAAAAGATCACACCCTTAAAGACCTATTTGCAATAACCCCACACCTGTCAACACTTGAAGTCTCCCGTATTTCACACCCATCTCCAACCCCCCTCCCGCTTTGCTATTTCTCCCGGGAAACTCCCGTAATTTTTATGGCCCAAACCTCGTTATATGAAGAATCAAATCAATATATTATTCCAAGGTTGTCCATTTGCCAGATCTTGTATGAAACGCATCCTTCTCACACAATCGACACATCATACAAATTTAAACCCATTTGTGACCGCAACCTGGCAACCTACAACCCAGTAGTGCTGTTGATATCTGCACAGGTAGTAGACACGGGAAGTTAAATCAAGCATCACTGGTGCATGGGAGAAGAAGAGAAAAAAAAATAAATTAAGATTCAACTTTATTGTCATTGTGCAGAGTACAGGTACAGAGCCAATGAAATGCAGTTGTTTTCACATATCCCAACTAAGCTGGGGTCAGAGCACAGGGTCAGCCATGAAACAGCACCCCTGGAGCAGGTAGGGTTAAGGGCCTTGCTCAAGGGCCCAACAGTGATATCTTGACAGTGCTGGGGCTTGAACCCCCAACCTTTCAGTCAGTAACCCAGAGCCTTAAGCACTGAGCTACCACTGTCCCTTAAATCCACATGTAAATATAACAAAAGCTGGATGGACAAATCTCAAAGCCATATCGACAATGCCCCACCCCCCTATATAATGAGACTAATGAAATAAAAGCTTTTATTCACGTGCCCCGAGCAACAGAAAAAAAAAAAAGTTACAGTGCACCTACTACGCAAACCAACATATCTAAAGAAAAACACCTAGGAACTGGTCCTGAAGATGGGTGTACAGACTCAGCATCTTAACAGTTTTCGGAAGTTACAATTGTTCAAATATGCTGCCTAATGCCAGTGTATATGTATAAAAAGACTCACAAATGATAATTCTCTCTAATGAAATGTGAATAAATAAATGGAAATAAAGAAGTCCAGATGCGTGAGCGTCCTTGTGAATGCTTCATATTTCAGCAAATTGTTTACCATGGTCTTCATTGCTGCATCCCTCCAGAAAATTAGAGTTTGTTCTTCTTGCTTCTTCTATTTTATGGCAGTTGGCAAAAAAAAAAAAAAAAAACATTACTGCCTCAAACTGAATGGTCGTGACATTGCTAAGAACAGCTCTGGCCTGTTGGTATTCTATGGTTATAGCACCCCTTGGTGATTGTGGCAGCAGAATGCTTATTCTGGATGGATACCCACTGTACTGTATAGCTACACTTGTCTTTGCTATCTGAGCACAAGGAATCATTTGATAAATGCCACAGCAGCTACATTATTGTTATACATTATTACAGCCGCTTAATATGGCAAGGAATTTTATTTTGAAATTTGTCTCGAATTTGGTGTGAATTGGTATTAGGTCTGTATGATAATCTGGTCCATATTTGACTCAGGCCCTATACTTCAATGTTAGACTTTGCCATTTTTTCACCCACTTTATCTGGATATTTTTTAAAGTCCAACCCCTTAGAAAAGTAATAACACACCTTTCCTAAACAAGCCATGCGATTTTAGGCATCATTCATATCCATAGCACAAACATTGAGAGATGAGTTACACCGTTTAGTGCACACTAAGCTTGAGCAATAGTAATAGTGATGCTTTCCTTAGCATGTATTACTAACAAAAAAAACAATATCATAACATTATCATAAAAGTATTTTGGCTCTATGAAGTAGGCCATTAAAAGTAAATACCATACTCAGGAAAATTTAATATTGTTAGTAAACTGACAAAGATCATATGTCCCATACTGTATAACACAGTGTGTGCTCTTTTCAGTAGACAAACATTTTTAGGTGCAATCCAGTACTTTTGCCCCCTATAGACAATGCTAAATCCTCAAATCACTGACCTGCTTTGAATTTCATCTGATAAGTGTGCTGTTTTGCCTTTGTTACACCTAACTGGCAGATCTACCACACCTCAATCAGTATTTTATTGCGGATGATAGGGTAATGACATTCAGAAGCCAATAGAAAACCACACCTCGGACAAATGAAACATAATTAGTCATTTGAATCATAAAGCGTCCCACAGCAGATGTAAGGGATCTCCTCTTCAGGGTGCTGTTCCCCTCCAGACCAGCAGAAGGCACTCGCCTTGGACCTCCTGTGCCATGCTCCTCTCCACTCCTGCAGATGGCACCAATGCCCCTAACCCGGTTCAACCCTCTGCTCATTAACCCTCACTCCCTTCACCTGTGCATAGCCCTATATAAGTCTGTTTGTTTTCTACCATTGTGTTCAGTCTTGAGCCTATGTATGTTGTACCTCCAGTGACCAGCTCTTAAGTTAAGTTAAGTCTAATCCTTGATGTACTTTCTTGACCCATGTGTCTATTTCATTTCTCAGTTTTGTTTCATGCTTGGCTTTCCTTATTTATTTTTGCTTTGCTCTTTTCAACAAGAACTAACACAAGTTTGGAAGAAACACAAGTATCCAGACGCTTTGCTCTTGTGTTCAACTATGTTAGCTCAGTGGTAGAACACCAAACACTCGAGCACTGCAGACCCGGGTTTGATCCCTGCCTACGGCAGCCCTGTTACAGCAGGAGTGTCAGTCTTAAAGAAAGGCAGACATTGCTTGATGAAAGGGGATTGTGCAAGAGTTCCCACTTATCCCATTTCCATTATTCAGACAGAGGGATTGTGACTTAATTTAGTGCATTGCTTTTTAATAGCATGAACAAGGCTCAACTGCCACCATACATCACAATGCCCTGTCTCTCACTTCCATTACCGTGCCAACCAAGGAAAACTGATTGCTCATCCTCCAGTTATTGAAGCCTCCCCTTGCAAGTTTGCTGATGGGCAATACGGCATTAAGTTACACCAGCAGAATCAATGGTGTTTATCTGCTCTTTAGAAACAGCCAATAATTGGCACATGTGCAGAGAGGTGTGGCATTGGTCAAGAGAATCTAGCTAGAGCTCTTTATTTATATGAAATCTATGTGGCTGTGTTGATTACCCAGGTGCTGCCTCTGATTGACCCCATCAAAAGACTGGGAGGGGCTGTCAGATGAAAGAGTTTTGATTGCAGAGTGAGGATTATTAACAGCATTATGACAATATGGATATAGGCTTGATATGAAGGCTACACACACTTTGGGTTTCCATGTCTTATAGGGACTTTCCATATACATAATGTTTTTTATACTGTACAAACTTTATTCTATCCATAACCCTAAACCTAACCCTCACAGAAAAAGTTCTGTATTTTTACATTTTCAAAAACATAATTTAGTATGATATATAATTTGTCCACATGGGGACCAATAATTTGTCTTCACAATGTCAAAAATTTAGGGTTTAACTATCCTTATGGGGACTCTCATAAGAGAGGACCTTACACACACACTATGGCTATCCTTATGAGGACTCTCCATAGACATAATGATTTTTATCCTGTGCAAACTCTAGATTCTATCCTCTAACAATACTCCTAAACCTAACACTCACAAAAATCTAGAAATGTCCACATAAACCACATTTATAGCATACTACCCATTGCAATTATCAGTTTGTAACCTAACAAAAATTTCCTTGTAAACCACCCACACACACACACGCAGATACAAACATGTCACACATACACAAACACCCATTTTATAAGCAAGGGACACCTTTTATAAGTGAAATACTCAGGGAAAAATATACTGTAATTCTAAGAATACAATATGGCTTTGCTTAGTTGGCCATCTGTTTATTTGTGTTGACATATTTTGCAAGATAAGGTAGACAAACATGTCTCTGTCATTCCCATTAGATTTCTAGGGATTTTCTTCCAGTCAAATGAAGCTAAGGGCTAAAGCGAATGAGTGCAGATGGTGCAAGTAGTCATGGCCTCAGATGGTTCTCGTGACAACTGGCCATTTAAAATGAAAAAAAGCTTCACATATAGTTTTTGCCTCAAAAGAAAGATTACAAAAGTAAACGTGAAACTTTCTGTTATATGATTTTATGTTGTCTTTTTTAAAGGCATATTCCAGGTAAAATTTAAATGAACACGCAGATGCTGTCGTATGCTCTCACTAATCTAGTTTGCATGAACTCTCATCCAGTCAGATCTGAGGACCGGAATTTACTGTTGAATCCTAGCAAAACAATTTTGACTATTTTCTCCAATTGTTTAAACAGTCAAAAATTGTTCAAACACTCTTATAAAATAACACACTTATAAAAAAAAATAAAGTTTAAAAAACATTGGTTCTGTGTCATGACAAAAGGTACCTAGAGAGGATACCCATGGTGATTTATTTTTATTTTTTAATCTTTAAATACATCTTTAGAAGAGCATGGCATATATTAAACTGTCAGCCCTTATTCCCCTAATGGACAGGTATAACATCAGCAATGATACCTATAGTTTATTTGACCTATAGTTCAACTTAACATTAATTATTGTATGTATTGATTCAGATCATATTAAAGGTGATTGTAAATAAAGAGTTCACTGCATCATAGTAAGTGTGTTATGAAATGTTACTAGCCGTTCTGTCCACTTACACTATTGTTATTAGGGATGTAATCACTATCAAATGACACCTTTCTCTTTTCATGCAACTGTGATAATCTGTGATATATATGCCTTGCAATGTCACTCTTCATTCCAGCACAAGTTTGAATATTTACCATTTCGCTTATGAGAATATTTAGTCAAAAACTGCACAGTTCATGGCAATCTCCCATCCATTCTAATAAAAAGTTTTGCAAAGTTAAAGTAAGAGATGGTAACCAAGGGCGGCAGAGCTTAGCAAAGCATCAATTGTGTGACTTTAGCAAACAGTGTCATTCACTATGAATTTTCTTCCCCACCAAACCTGTTGATGTGGTACAGTTCATAGTGTCAGATATTGTTATGTGTATTTTTTTTTAAATATTATATATATATATGGTTCAATTGCTGTAAACAAACAACAATTCTGTTACACAATTATGTGTCTCTAAGGCTTAAAAGCACACAATTAGTTGTGGGACAACTTTTCCAGTGGATGAACTTATGATAATGTGTTACCAATTGTGGGTGGAGTTCTGAATACTTACGCCAAGCCCTTTTCTAGTATCCTTGCGCTTATTATGAAATTAACTGATTTAATGCATTTACAAAGTCATGACATGAGTTGACAGGCTAATTAGCATAAATGCAATTCTGTCCTTTTTTACAATCTTAATGTGACACTCTGGTAATACATGTTGAAACGAGCTGGATTCAAACTTGCATTGTCCACACATAAGTTTTGGAGCACATGCACTACCTGCCAAATAACATCTCCAACAATACATGTCAGTTTCAATGTATTATGAGCTATACTCATACAAGTCTCTTCCTACCTTAGAATACATGGCTCCATTAAGCACCTCTCCGTTTCGGATCCAGATGATGGAGGCAGCAGGTTTGGCGTTGTCTGCATGACAGGTCAGATTGAGAGGGTCTCCCACTCTAAGGCTCACAACAGGCCCTCCGGTAATGACTGGATCATCAGGTGGAACTACACAAAAGAGAGAAGGCAAATAAAGTTGTGTTTGTCAGACAGGAGCAGGGGCATGGCAGATGTCTTTTCCCACCAAGAGAAAGAAGAGACAGTTGGGAGGTTGGATATAAAAAAGCTGTCAAATCTTGCATCCTTAGAGAGAAAATGTTAAGACTTACACAACAGCTTAAGGTTATCAAATCACTCTCATTGCCTGCACATTTTAATTTAGATCAGGTCCGTTATTCTACTCTAGAAGAGAAAATTAGCAAGTGGAAAACAACTTTCGAAGATCTGATGGTATTCTGTACTAGACAGTGTGGGCCGAGCATTAAGGAATGAGGTTTGATCTTAGTAGAGTTGTTTAATTTTATCTTTAAAAGGGAGCAGATGTGATTTGTATGTACGTGGAAGCTATCATTACAGTGTGAGTCAAAGCGGGGAGCAGCCGAGTGTGTGCGTGTAGTGGGGCATAATAGCGGCGTGGGGTGGAAGCAAAAAGCGTGATAGGGCTGAGGGGGCATAGAGGCAATCTAAGAGCAGGCAGGAGACATTGTGTGAAGACCGTTAAGAACAGCAGAAAACAGGTTCCTGAATGGCACTGATTACTCTCTCTCTCTTTATCACACACACACAAGCCCGATCGTCCTGGGTTTTATTCAAACTCCAGTGAATTATTGATCGCCCTGCACACTCATTACCGAACAGATCTGGGGCAAGAGAAAATCAAAGTTAATAAGCAGCTGTTAGAGAGAAGCAGACAGGAAGTGAGATAGAGAGAATCCTTATTCTCACCGTACTGAGAAAGATACTTACAGTCAAGGGGTTATTCAAAATTGTACATCTCTGAAGTCTTTTACTAGCCCGAAAAAAAGTTGTTGTTCAGTCTTCGCTTACAGTATTAAGAGTATTCATTCAGCTTTCAAAGAGAGAGCTAAGTAGCTAAGTTCTACACATTACTGCAACAAAAACAATATAAATGATGTCCATAGATCGTTACCTCACTGGCTAAACCCTTTGGTGAACCTCCAGGCACCCTTTTTAAGGTGCCTTAAATATTCAAATGTGTACTTCAGGAACTTAAATTTAAGTTCCTCAAAACATTTATATATGATGGGGTTACTGAAGACAGTCTTTAGAGCTCCTGCAGAAATGAATGGGTTCCATTTTGTAAGTTCCTCAGAGAACCACACTCTTGGCAGGGTGCTTTTGTTTGTTTGTTTGTTTGTTTGTTTGTAGAGGTTTATACCAGTGTAGTGAATAAACTGCATGGAACCTCAAAATGGTCCCTCAAGTATAATTTACGTATCTTTTCATTTTTACTTTGTAAATCAAAATGGCAGTGTATGTTTTTAGAAAACTGGTTGTTTTTGGGATACTTGATGGTGTGACTGAGGTTTAACACTAGCTGTGAAGTGTTTAGGATAGTAGAATGCATGGATTAATAGTTGTTCTAAGGTTTCTATGATTACTAGGATGTTTGCCAGAAATCCAACCAATATCTCCTATCAGTATCAGAGAGTTTGCTGTCAGCCAGGTGTTCTGCAAAGAGTCTATGCCAGCCTGGTCGAAAGTAATCTAAACATAACCATTTGATACTGGCAACTGGTGTGGGCAAATAAAACAGAAATTGTGGGTGTGAGACAAAAATCATTGGATGACTTAAACATTATGATATTGCACAGAAAGGCCTTATCAATCACAAATAACATAACAAATCCTCTTAATTATGAATTTTAGCTTCTTCTATATGGACGACGTTATAGGATACCAAAGTCCACAAAGTTTATTTATAAGAAATCCTTTGTTCCATGTGCAATAAGCATTCTTAATAAAATAATGTAGAATGCAAGATGGCATCATATTGGCTTTATATATTTGTATTATTATTAATTTTTTTCTCCCTAATGCTTGTATTGTATGCATTGTACGTGGAATGAATTTCAATTATTGTGTGGTAAATGTAAATGTTTGTGTTTTGTGGAGACCAAAGAAAAATGATCAGCCATGGCTTGATAATAAACTAAACTATATTAAATTAATATATAGTTAAATATAACCAGAAATATAGCCAATTCATGTAGATTTATGAAAAACACTGTTCAGGATAATGATGGGTTCAAATGTAATGTCTTAGAGCACACTGAACTCACTGAAAAATGTCTACAGTGCTCTGAAGACTCTGACCAAGATATGCAGTGTGTGTGTGTAACCACTTACAGGTGAAGTGAATAAAATGTTTTATCTCATTACAATGGCACCTGTCAATGAGTGGGATATATTAGGCAGCACATTAACAGTCAGTTCTTGAATTTCATCTGTTGGAAGCAGGAAAAATGGGCAAGCCTAAGGATCTGAGCAACTTTGACAAGGGCCAAATTGTGATGGCTATACGACTGGGTTAGAGCATCTCCAAAACGGAAGGTTTTGTGGGGTGTACATGGTATGCAGTGGTTAGTACCTACCAAAAGTGGTCCAAGGAAGGACAACAGGTGAACCAGTGACAGGGTCATGGCTCATTGATGCGCATGGGTAGCGAATGCTAGCCTGTCTGGTCCGATCCCACAGAAGAGCTACTATAGCACAAATTTCTGAAAAAATGTAATGCTGGCCATGATAGAAAGGTGTCAGAATCCACAGTGCATCACAGCTTGCTGTGTATGGGATTGCATAGCTGCAGACCGGTCGGAGTGCCCTTGCTGACCCCTGTCCACCACCGAAAGTGCCAACAATGGGCACGTGAGCTTCAGAACTGGACAATGGAACAATGGAAGAAGGTGGCCTGGTCACGTTTTCTTTTAGATCATGTGGATGGCCTGGTGCATTTTCGTCATTCACCAGGAGAAGAGATGGCAACTGGATGCACCATAGGAAGAAGGCAGGCCGGTGAAGGCAGTGTGATGCTCTGGGTAATGTTCTGCTGGGAAACCTTGGGACCTGCCATTCATGTGGATGTTACTTTGACATGTACCACCTACCTAAAGATTGTTGTAGACCAAATACACTCCTTCATGGCAACGGTATACCCTGATGGCAGTGGCCTCTTTTCAGCAGAATAATGCACCCTGCCACACTGCAAAAATTGTTCAGGTATGGTTTGAGGAAAATGACAAAGTGTTCAAGGTGTTGACTTGGCCTCCATGTTCCCCAGATCTTAATCCGATTTAGCATATATAGGATGTGCTGGACCAACAAGTCTGATCCATGGAGGCCCCACCTCGCAACTTAAAGGATCTGCTTCTAATGTGTTGGTGCCAGATACCACAGGACAACTTCAAAGGTTTTGTTGAGTCCATGCCTCAACAGGTCAGAGCTGTTTTGGCGGCACGAGGGGGACCTACACGATATTAGGCTGGTGGTTTTATGTTGTGGCTGATCGGTGTCTATACATACAGTATATATATATATATATACACAGTCATCCAAAGAGAAAATGTGTTCTAATCAAGCCATTATAACTTTGTATAATATTATAACTAATCTAATTGTCTCTTCAGATGACTTCAACCTGTCCATTTTAACATTTTTATCTACCATCTCTCATCTCCTCCCCAAAGACTAAAAGACAATGAAAAGAATGACAAGTGATAAAAGAGATTAATTTTCTCATTGAAGTTCTGTTTAATTGACTTTTTTTGCCTGAGAATCTTTTGTACAGAAGCATTAATTAGCAGCTTTCAAAAATAGCAATTTTAAGGTTAGACTCCTAATGACGATAAAATAACAAAAACTTTTGCAATCTCGACTGCCATGTTATTCAGTACAGCCCTTTGTTTGTTTCATTCTCTAGTGTTACTCTTTAATATTATGTATGACTTGTGTTTGGTAATCCTATGAATGTTTCTGATACAAAAATAACTTATAGAATTAATAGACATGAATACTGTATGCTTCTTTCAAGCGTAATAATTTGATTTGGAGGTATGTGAGCACTGACAGATGCCACTGTTGCTTTTATGTGTAATGACTACTGTGATTTAATTTGCCAGTTTAATCTTTGCCATTTCCTAAAGTTCTGAGTTTTCTGTTGAAGCATCAAGTGCACTCATAAATACTTTGTCTCAATGGATATAAATTCAAGGTATGATTGCTCCACTGCAGTAATTTTACAGGTCGTCTAGACTCTCACTTGACCCAGGAAGACATTTATTGTGGATATTTATTAGTGTTCCCATATGGGTCCATTTTCAATGCAGCCAGTTGAAATTACGATTAAATGAATGAAATCTTTGAGCTGGATGTCCTTGGTATGGCAGGCATTTTATTTTAACATGCTTAAGGGCATTCAGATTGAGTGACTTTTTATGAGTAGCTTCCTAAGAGAATGCAACTGATCATATCAAATCAGGGAAGACATTTTTACTATATCATATTAGCTACATCACATGTTGCTGTTTTTTAGCAGTGAATATTAAATGTATTTTAATTTTTCCACCATATTATGTTATGAATGTAAACTTAAACAATTACTAAAATATGAATAGTCCATGTTAATCTCAAATAGGTCTTTTGAGTTCTTAATGTGGAACCAAAAAATTACATTTCAGAGAGAAATACTGGGTAACTAAGTCAAGTCTAAGTCTAAGGCCCAATTCGCTCTTCACTTCAAATAGCAGACCTCAGCGGCCCAGACGCATATTTGTGTTTGACACTCTTCCTCTGCTATAGGCCTGTCACTATTGATGGCTGTGTCCATGTTCTACAAATGGCACTGATCATTAAAAGAAGGAGCTGTTATTTCTGGTCATGAGGCTGAGGTTTTGTCAGACATTCTTTATCTAATTCCAGCTCTCACAGACACACTCAGTTTGACAGTGAAACAAAGGGCAACCCTGTAGCCATGCTAGCCATCATCATTACTGGGCTGTTTGCAAACTCTGCATCCCCTAATGGCTCCAAATTAGCACTTTACCGCAGTCACTCGATAGTTGATCAGTAGTGCTGATTGATTGCTCCTCTTTAATTACTGGTTAGTGGGCTGCAATTCTTCCACCCTCCACTCCACTATTTGAAGGGAAACCCTCACCATCCATATTTCTTTCGTTCTGCCTGCATGTATTGCTATACAGTACAAACTGAATCAATCTCTCTAGAGATCAGCAAGAGTCGTTTAAAATCAATGGTTTGGGAGAGGATCAAATTTGGAACAAATGGTGAAGGAGGGTTCCCTTTACAAAAGGCTTCACTACGACGTTGCGCTGCTAAGCGCTACGGGGAACAGCTTTAGCTGTGAGCCGAGCTGAATAATGTGTGGAACACGTCAATGAACATTGACCGGAATTTATAGCCTCGGCTGATATAATCATTAGATGCACCTGAGGCCAGGCTATAAATGGATACGTCACCAGGTGTCGTCAGAAACTCTTTTTTCAGAGCGATTCTGTTTCTGTGTGTTTCACACACCCAGTCAAAACTTTCTTTCCTCTGTTAGGAGATTGATTCTGTTAGGCAGTGTGCAGTGAAAAAATCTACGGAGGAATTGCTCGATGTTGTTACTCGTGCAGTTGCCAGATTGGACTGGCCATGCGAAAAAGAGACCCCCAAACACACCAATTAGGGGATGGATTATATCTTCCAGTCTAAGAAAGGGAACCCATGGGTCCCTTCCCTTTCTTTGATAACCTCCATGAAGAGCTTTTTCGCTCATGGAGAACCCCTAAAAAAAAAAAAAAAATATATATATATATATATATATATATATATATATATATTTTCTCCCGTGTTCACATACCCTCGGCGTCATTTTATTCGACTATCATGGGTGCTGAGGCACGGGGGTATTCAGTGATGCCGCCCGGTCGAAGAGACGCTTGCAGGCTATCTCTCGCCGGGCTCGGCATCGTCACTTAAAGCCCTCTCTCCCCTCAAAGCCTTGTAGGACAACCTCCACTCTAGTGGGAAGGGCTTATCAAGCAGCAGGTCAGGCTGGTGCTGCTCTGCACACTATGCTGTTTTTCAGGCGTACCAGGCTGACCTCCTGGACGACCTGAGTGTGGGTTCTGCGCTGACGAGCAAGCCTCAGACCCACCTCGGTCCTGACTGAAGGGAGGCTCAAAAGCAAAGCGTGGCGAGTCGTGCTCCTCCTCCCAGGGATTGGGGACAGTCTCGCCGCCCTCGCCAGCCCCGAAGCAAGACCTCAGGACTATAAATTCTAGTAAGAGAAAACCCTGGCGGTCTTGTGCCTAGATTAGGGGGTAGCTCCCCTCGGGACGGGGCGCGTGCTTCACTTCACCCCTCCCGATACCCCCTCGAAGCCCCTCCATTCCCGCCACCTCTTGGTGTTTCGGGTTGCAGATGCTTCCGTCAAAATTGGGTGTTTTCGCTGTTCCTGCATTTTATTCAGGACGCGAAACACCCGACAACCCCTCAACAGGAAGTGTTAAAATATAATACCCATCTCAGAGATCCTGGCAGCATGGAAACTTCTGCCGGATATATTCTGTTCTGTGGGTCTTATAAGGGCGTCAGGATTTAATTCTCTCGCTGCTTTTCCGTGTTTCAACGGCGTGTTCTCACTACCGTAAACCAGAATTCTTTTTTTTGTAAAAAAAAAACAAAAAACAAAACTCAATCTCCTGGTTAAAGGGGCCATGGTATGTTTTCCCCTTCCAGAGAGAGAGTTAGGTTATTACACTAAATATTTACCGTTTCCCATGGAGGGTGAGGGGTGGCGTCTGGCTTAGATCTTAAAGCTTGAACTACCCGTGGGTGTTCAAGTCCAAGATGATGCCTGTCAAGACGGTCGTGTCTCAAGCCCTACAACTCGTTTGGCTGGTCACCATCAATCTTATGACGCACTTCTATACTTCATTTAGAAGTTCTGCCACAACATGGAAAGTTCCTGAGGTTCACTTCCGGGGGCGAAGTCTTCCAGGGTCAGGTTCTTTCACTCAGCCTAGCCCTTTTTACCCGCACATTCACAATGCATGATATAGCGCTGGCTCCTTGCGACTCCGGGGCATCTGCATTCTAAATTACGTAGACGACTGGCTGATCCTAGCACAGTTCCAGGAACTGGCAGTTCAGCACAGGGACATCGTCTTAGCTCATCTGTTTCTCTGGGGTTGAGGCTCAACGCCAAGAAAAGTGTCCTCTCTCCCACTCAGAACACTGTCTATCGGGGCATCATATGGAGTTCAATCACAATGTGGGCACAACTGTCTCCCGCTAGGATTGAGTCCATTCAGATCACCCTGAGCAAAGTCAGGCTAGGTCAAGGTTGCACTGTTATCAGTATCAACGATTTCCAGGTCTCAGGGCTGAACAGCGTCCACGGTGATCCCTCTGGACCTTCTGCTCATGAGACCGTTTTTGTTGTGGCCAAAAGCCAGGGATTTCTTCCAAGGGCCAAAACCCCTGGGCTAAATAGGGTTACTGCGCCTCAGGCTTCGTTCCCTTTCTATGTGGTTCAGACCCGGTTTTCTGCCTTTGGTCCCACTCTAGGTGCGTCTTGTTGTCGCAGACTGCTAACGACAGACGCCTCCCTGACGGGCGGGGTAGCGGCCTTAAGTGGTCGTCCAGCTTAAGGGGATAGGAGGGTCGTCAGCTCGGTTGTCACAGTCACTGTCTCGGGTTGATGGCTGTATTTCTGGCCCTGAAATACCTCCTCCTGAGGCTGCCATGTCTTGGTGCGTGGTGGACAATGCAGCGGTAGCCTCTTACATAAATCTTCAAGGAGACCCACATTCTTGTCAGCTGTATTTCTGACACGTCGGATTCTCCTTAGGGCCCAGGGTAAGCTCCTGTCACTCAGGTCAGTTATATCCCTGGATGCCCGTATACGGGAGCAGATTTACGGTCCAGACAGGAAATACCAACGTGGGAGTTAAGAACTCCACCCTAAGGTAGTAGTTGCCCAGAGTTCGCCAGCAAGGGTTTTTGCCTCTTACTGATAGCACCGCGCTGGCCGAACAGGGCTTGGTTCTCGAGCTAATCTCTTCTCTCGACGACTCGCCTTGGGCGATTCTGAAGAGGAAGGATCTTCTATCTCAGGCACGGGGCAATATTTCATCCCTGCCCCGAATTGTGGAATCTTTCATGTTTGGCCCCTAAGGGTACCAACTGAGGGACACAGGGCTTTCTCCTGAGGTTATCGAGACCTTTTTAAATGCCAGGCTTTTTCCACTTGGAACAAGTTTGGGTGAGATCTTAGGGCAGAAGAGGACCTCTTCGCCTCTATGGATAGCGCAATGTCTCCTCTAATTCTCCCTGAAATCACCCAGCCCCCTTGGGTCTGGGCGTTAAGGCACATACATGACCCGGAATGCGTCTGTATGTATTTCTTTCCCGGTTTCTCTGCTCCGGGAGTCTTGGCGATGTTCACCAGCAAGGGTCTTGCCTCCTATTAATGGCGCCAGCTGGCGGACAGGATATGTTTCTCAGAGCTAATTCCTCTCCTCGACGGCTTGCCTTGGGCGATTCCGGACAGGGAGGACCTTCTCGTCCTTGGCCCGAGTTGTGAAACCTTTCATGTCTTGCCCCTAAGGGTACCAAATGAGGTTCACAGGGTTTTCTCTTGAGATTATCGAGACCATTTCAAGTGCTAGGGCTCCCTCCACTTGGAACTGATCTGGATAGATTTTACAGGGCAGAAGAGGACCTCTTCGCCTCTGTTGATAGCGCAATGTCTCCTCTACTTGTCCCCGAGTCGCCCAGTCCCCCCCCCCCCGGGAGGGGCTGAACGTAGTAACGCAAATGCGCCTGCATGCGCACATTCTCTGCACACATTCATTGGATTTTTATAGTTTGCATGTTTTGCCACTCCGGGCTCTTATGCCCTTGAGTCGACATCTCAGCCCATGCCTAAACAAGTTTGTGATGCGGCAGGTTGTCCTCTCCGCACACATTCATTGGACCTTTTTAGTTTGGATGTTCTGCACTCCGGGCTCTTATGCCCTTGAGTCAACATCTCAGCTCATACCTGAACAAGTTTGTGATGCGGCAGGCTGGTCCTCTCCGCTCACATTCATCAGTTTTTATGACAAGTTTGTGGTGCAATAGGGTTCTCTTCGCACACATTCATCGAACTTTATGGGTTAGATGCTTTGCTACTCCGGGCTCTTATGCCCTTGAGTCGACATCTCAGCTCATGCCTGAACAAGTTTGTGATGCGGCAGGCTTGTCCTCTCCGCTCACATTCATCAGTTTTTATGACAAGTTTGTGTTGCGACAGGGTTCTCTTCGCACACATTCATCGAACTTTATGGGTTAGATGCTTTGCTACTCCGGGCTCTTATGCCCTTGAGTCGACATCTGAAGCTCATGTCCGAGATCTCTCGCGTTTTTGTGAGTACACTGCACAACCGTAGAGGTCCGGACAGCCCCAAGTGCGGCGGCGTGGGTATTGCGTTCCCCGTAGCGCTTAGCAGCGCAACATCGTAGTGAAGCCTTTTGTAAAGGGAACGTCTCGGGTTACATGTGTAACCCTTGTTCCCTGAAAAAGGCGGAACGAGATGTTGCGCTGCTTTGCCGCACTGGGACGTCCCAGGACTGCTCTTCAAAAAGAAGTATCTGACGACACCTGGTGATGTATCCATTTATAGCCTGGCCTCAGGTGCATCTAATGATTACATCAGCCAAGGCTATAAATTCCGGTCAATGTTCATTGACGTGTTCCACACATTATTCAGCTCGGCTCACAGCTAAAGCTGTTCCCCGTAGCGCTTAGCAGCGCAACATCTCGTTCCGCCTTTTTCAGGGAACAAGTGTTACACATGTAACCCGAGACGTTTCTGATTGAACTCGTAAAAGTAAAACCCTACATTTTGAACCCCAAAATTTTACATTTGTCATCATTTACTCACCATCATGTTATTATGTGGAACACAAAAGAAGAAATATAACACATTTTCCTGGGTGCCCTTTTCCATAGAGTGAATGCATGGAAAATAAATTAATAGTGCTGTTGAACTCCAAATATGACAAACGCACCATTAAATTATTATATATGTAGTACATTTGACTCATTCAGTATATTCCAAGTGTTCTGAAGTGATACTGCAGCTTTGTATAAAGATCAGATGGAAACATAAGACATCATTTACTAAAAATCTTCACTTCCTCTATTTACTTTTTTTTTTTATTATTTACACTTGAGCATACATTATTCAAATAAATCCTGCTGTGGTATTTTACAAAACACAACAACTGTGACAGAGAAGATTTTCAGTAAATTATCGCATATAAATGTCTGTATTATTTTATTGCACTAATCTAGAGTATGACTACAGAATATGTGTTATATAACAATAATTTATAAAGTTGTATATTTTTTAAACATTTTCATGTTCTTTTTTTTCACACTGTTCACTGTCATTGTTTAAAAAGAGCACGCAGGGAAATCTGTAAAATATATTATTTCATATTAAACTGAAGATATAATGTTAGATTGGTTGAGAACAAGATGAGGGTGACAAAATAATAACACAATTTGTATATTTGGAAGAACTAACCTTTGAATAAGTTAGTGCAAGGATATATTAGGGGAATGTAACCACCACCACTATACTGACTTCTCTTCTTATGAAACTGTATTTATAGTTTTTCACAGTGACATGATATGAAAAGTGAGAGTGGAGTTCATTAAAGAGCTAAAATATCACTGAACAGAGAGGCAATGTATGTGAGAGAATAAGAAAAAAATACATAAGTGGCTAACTGGAGTATGCTGTTCATATCCCCTTGCTTTTCTTCCTGTTTGTCTTCTGAAATTAATTTAAATAATAAAGAAAGTCAAGTTCCTTAATGCCCTCATCCTCTAGGAATTGACATCATCTTCATGGGACATCAATAACAACATCCACAACACAAACACCAGTAAGTTATAAATAAATTATATGGATTCTGTGAGGTTATGTGGTATTTGTAGCCTTGCCAAGGTCATTTCTATGTTCCCAGGGTCCTATGTTCTCCATTTTAACAGGGTCCTATGTTCCCCTGATTTATATGGCACATAATCAACACATGACAAAGGGTCCTATAATGTCCTATGTTCCCAGGGTCCTATATTCCCCAGATTTATACGTTTAGGGATAGGGTTGATATTTATGAAATAATTTTAACTTGAAACAAATCAAATTTGACCCAAACACAATAGGAGGGTTAATGTGTGTTAACAGAATATTGAACTGGAAACTTAGGACCCTGGGAACTTTTTGATACTGTCAACAGTTCAAAAGATGGTTGAAAATCATCAAAATTAACTGAAAGTTGACAAACCATCTATAAGCTAATTTATATTCCCTCACTGAGCAATGGCAAACTTTATTTCTTTATTTTGATCCTGTTTTTAAGTAATACAATGTTATGTGCACAAGCATGTCCATAGCATTTCTTTCAAGTCTGGTGTACTTTCTTGAATTACAACACAAGAATTATATTATATACATTTATTTAAAAGTTATGGAGTTTAATTTTAGTGTTTTGAGTTTAGTTTATGTACTGCATAACTAGCAAGGTCTTTAAGCAGACTTGATTCAAGGCAACAGGACTCTTTTATTTGGAGTGTATGGTTGAAGAAAACAATACATAACATACAGGCAAATGGATTTGTAATTAACCAAATGGACTGAGACATTGCCTCAAAAAACATGTGTCCTTCAAACCTTTCTTAATCACCTTGATAGACAATGTTTCAGTTCCAGTAGCTAAAGGAAGGACACAAGAACGAGAAAGATATGTTCTATTTTATGGAGTGGGTTTGATGGTATAGTAATTACAGTGGAGGATCTCTTGTCAGATTTACAGTGAACTTCTCTGGCTGTGGCTTCAAAGGTTGAGTTATTGACATCAGAAATACGATTTGGATGAGTGAGGTGATATAGCCTCAAATCATGTGTACAGCAAGAGGAACAGGGGGTTCTGGGCCATGGGAGAAAGCAATTTGGTGTGAACTGAATAGGTGAGTTCTTGGAGTTGTTTTTGTCTCCACTGACATACCTGGCACAGCAATGTGGCCTGTCTGTTTCAGCTCCCATCACCTGCTCAAGTGGCTGCTACATGGTTTGATAGATAGACCAGCAACAAAGAAGAAATAAAGAAGAGGAAGTGGAATCCAAAACATGCCAGGAATGGAGACAAGTGACATACGTGGCTCACTGGCCTAAATCAAAGCTCCCTTCAAAGCGCTGTCAATAATTTGTTGCCTTGCGGGAGGCAGAATTCCATGGAAAACACTCAATGATCCATATTCTCTCTCTCTCTCCATTTATCTTGCTTCTCTCTATTTGACAGAGTCTGAATGTATTTCAACGGCTAAATGCATGAGTGACGCCCAGCCAGATTGCCTTCTCTTCTAAACAAACTGTACCTGTCTGAGTTACAGCAGAATGGAGTCAGGGGTGCAGAAACCAAACGTGATGGAAGGGAAATATGATTTACCTTTTGAATAAGCATCAAAGTGTAGAGGAAAGAAAGGTACTTGGGCATTGGGGGTGATTGTGGGCTGAGCTTTGCCATGACCATTATGGGGAGACCCATTTTGTATTTTGAGAGGATGGTCATGGCCTCTGACTACGCAGTAGGCTGGAAAAGGAAGTTATGAGATGCATGTGGCGAGGGGGGTGGCAATGAGGGGGAGAATGATCGCAATCAGCCGGGAGAGGGATAAGATGGAGCCAGAGCCACAGTTCGAGAGAGACACACCAAGCTGCCTGTGTGTGTGTGTGTGTGTGTGTGTGTGTGTGTGTGTGTGTGTGTGTGTGTGTCTTTATGTTGAACGTATCTGCTGAAAAGTAGCATGCATATTGAATGTGATGCTGAAAAGCACGCTTTTGTTACACACTGATAAGTGTTCATTAAATGTCTGATGTGGATTTTTCACCCGGTCCCTGCTTCCTTCTTTACTCTCCTTGTGATTTGTTACAATGCGGTTGGGTACCTCTGCCTTAAAAGGAAATGTAGTGTCAGATTGTGATTAGGTTATGGTTGGAAGCAGGCAAAGTGTTTATAATGGTGTGGAAATGACACTAAAGTAGTACAACACAGAACAAAAAGCCATTTCATGTAAATTTGTCTCCCAGCTTGACCAAGCTAGTGTTTAGCCTAAAACATCTCTAAAACCAGCAAAACAGTTTAGGCTGGTTTTTCAGCAGGGATGTGATGTGAGGTTAGTCTGTGCTTTGTTGTCTGTTGTTGGTGAAATAATAGGTAATACAAGACAGAAGATGTATCTTTGCCCTTACTCAACATGTCAGAATATGGATTGAAGAACTGACAAGATGATGTTTAGGTAACAGAACATATGTACAGACTCACATATGTCATTCAGGAGTGTGTTTGCAGATGTGCCTGAGGTCACAGCCCAGCAGGGTGGAACTTCAAGAAAAAAAAAAAAAACTTGTCCATTTAAATCACATCTGTCTGATTTTTGTTCACAGTTGTATGTGCAATGGCGCAGAAACCTCACTATTACTATTACTTACTATTACTAAACCTCATTGTAGTCACTAATCTTGTATTTAGTAAGAAAAGGTACAAAAACACACAGAAAACGCCATAAGAAGAGACGCCAGGTCAATGTGATTTGGAAAGTTTTGAATGTTTGACTAGAGTTGTTGATTCACAATTCTCACCAAACAAATTAGCAAAAAATAATCACTGTTTTTAAACAGATTCCAGAAAACTCTCCACAGTCTTCTATTGGTTTCATAAATAGATAATCCCATCTCAAACTAACATCATTGGTGGAACCAATGAGCTTGTTTACATGAACAACAGAAATGTAAGTGCAGCGTAGTTCTAGAGGGAAGACTAGCAGCTGTACATCATTGCACCATTAGCTGGGTAATTCCCAGCCAATCACATGTAAGCTGTTGCTTTATAAGTCTGCTCACAATCTATCACATTGCTGTTTCAGTGTGCTATCACAGCAACCTCCACCACCCCACCAACACAAGTTGAGTCCCGTCCTGCATGGGGGTAGGCTCCTTGCCCCTGCCTCCTATCTCCGGGAGGATATGACGTTTCCGAGCACAACTTCTTTGGACCTCCAGACGGGGCCTACTCCAAAGAGAGTACTTTTCTGTACTTTTCATTACTTTTCTGTTTTATATTCATCAAATCAATGTCATCTTAAATCTCTCTGAAGTCAGCAAGTCTTCCTGATAGAAAGATGTTTATTGAGAGAAAGCTGCTTAAAGGGACTTGTCACCCAAATATTTAAATGATCTAATCATTTAGTCACGCTCATGACATCCCAGATGTGTATGACATTCTGTCTTCTGCTGAACACAAACAAAGCTTTTTTAGAGGAATATCGCAGCTCTCTAGTCCCATACAATGAAAGTGAATGTTGGCCAGAACTCTAAAGGTCCAAATGTCACATGAAAGCATCATAAAAGTAATCCATATGATAAATAATAAAATTGAAAAATGTCTTCTGAAGCGATCCAATCGGATTTGGGTGAGAGCAAACCTTAATGTAAATCCTTTTTCAATGTACATCTTGACATTGCAGTCTCTAGGCACGATCATGATTTCAAGCTCAGTTAAAATTCTTAGTGCATGCTGTATAGGCAAAGCGCTAGATGGCGCTATATGAAGATTGAAATCCTGATCACCAAGGAGACTTCTGTCAAGATTCATAGTGAAAAAGTAGTTACATTTTGGTCTGTTCTCACCAAAAACCTAATGAACAGCTTCAAAAGGCATTCATTAAACCACTGGTGTCTTATGGATTACTTTATATGATGCATTTATGTGATATTTGGACCTTCAGAGTTCTGGCCACCATTCACTTCCATTGTATGGACCTACAGAGCTGAAATATTTTCTAAAACATCTTAATTTGTGTTCTGCAGAGGAAAGAAAGTTATACACATTTGGGAAGACACGAGGATGAGTAAATGATGAGAGAATTTTTATTTTTGGGTGAACTTTCACTTTCAGCTGATTCAAAATGGTGTTCACGTTCACATACACTATGTTATCAAGTTTCTCAATAAGCATATTTCTTCACAGCAAATTAATTTCCCTGTGACACTTGTTTAAATAACAAACATGGTGTCTGAGGATGACTTTGCTGTTTTTACTCTCTGTTGCTTTGCTTTATTTCTAGATATTCCAGAGTTGTTGCTTTGTTTGTTTCCTTAACTTTCAAATTGCGCTGCAGTAGTTGAGTTTACATCTTAGGTCAAACTCTGGAATTCCCCCAGTGTACTTGAGTGCAAATAAATTGATTTTATTGAAAGTAGTCGATCTTTAAATTGCTGCATATAAATTGGTATTGTTTCAACCTGATCTCACATAAAATTCAACAAATGTGTGCCGATTTTTCTTTAGCCGAAATAGGTATACGTTGACCGAATTTGAAAACACTGCCTCCAGAGGCTAAAGCGGTAAGTGTTTAAGAGCATATAAACAAGTGTGACATCCATTTATATCCAGGCGTCCATTTATATCCAGTTTTCAGCTGAACAGGGTGTTATTTAATTAATCTACCCCCAACCAAAACCCAATTCTAACCTAACCATTAAGTAGAGACAAAATGCAATGTTAGGTATAAAAATACAACCTCTGTATCATGCTCCTGATATTTTATACAAATTTGATTACTTTCTCGTTTGAATGGGAATTGAACTGTGGTGTCACATGCAATTGACGCAACATGCTAACAGTCGTGCCACGAGGGAAAGTAGTTGTTGTTGAGCTGTTCCAAATATGACCGATGGGAGATAGGGCATGTCAGTGAATACTGTTGCCGATCCTATGGTGCTGGAACTTTCGGAAACAGCATGCTGACTTCCCGTGTGGTCATGTTGTATTTTTCATAGTGTGTCATTTTCCCTTTTCCCTATGTTCTCTTAGAAATGTTGAATTATATTCACTTGTTTGACTTGTGACATTGTGATCTATTGCTGCCTTCAAGTGGACCTGGGAAGCTCCTACCTCCGAGTTGGGAATTTGTTACAATGACACTGTAACACTGACATTGTACATTTACATTGTAACAAAAACATTATGGAAGAAGCCAAACTAAAACAAATACACATGTATGATTCCAAAAGCTATTTTTCTGTTGTACCAGTGAATAAACATAAGTGAATAAACTTACATTATTATAACAACATTAACAAAGTAATAACATAAACTTATATGCAACATTATTCATTAATTTGCTTAGACCAAAAAGTCTGAGTCATTAGTTGACTGTCATTTATAAATTAATTTTACTGAAATAAAGAATAAAAGTTTAAAGGTGCGGCTTTGCTTGAACGTTCGTGTGCCTGGAACTTGTAATTACTATATTTCTGACTCCACTTGAAGGGCACATAAGACATTAGTTATCCAATCTGTTCCACTAACTTAGATGTCTCTGTATGTTATGCTGGGATACAACAGCTATTTGTAACATTGAAAAAAACACATCAGCTATAATACGTTCCTTACCTTCATTTGCTCTTCAGGTCACAGTTTATAATTTATGATTTGTTGCCTATATAAGATGCTATACTGCTCGGTTTGGTATATTTGTTTGCATGAATTAATATTTAACTGACTTGGAATATTCTCTCTCACTAAAAAAGGAGATTAAATGGAGTTTAACAGTGTTCATGGCATCAAACTTGTGTGGAAATGCATTCTGGATCTGAATTGATGACCTTTGTTTATCTTTATAAGACTATAAGCAGTACGTTTTTCAATAGATGTTGAGAGGTTTTTGCATCTTATGATTTGCAATTAAAAGTTAATAGTCTTCATGCCTTTAAGCTGTTTATCAAATGATAGGCTAAGACTTTGAACCTCCTAAATGTGAAGTAATACAAATTCCAAGTGCTTTACCTATTTATTTTTCCCGCAAGGACACTTGATCTTCCAATAGTTATGAATTCCTAATTATACATTTGAGCGGAAATAAGAAATGAGTGGGGTAAATTTTGTCCTTGTATCTTACATGACGTTAATCCCTTGCAAAGCAAATATTTTCAATTGGGCAATTTCAGGACTTATAAGATAACAGAATACATAAGATCAAGATCTACTTCTGTTACTACTTTGCATCTCTACTGCATTTTCTTACTTTTTTTTCTTTTTGGAACATGAATGAGAATCATTGTGACAATGGAGAAAGGGCAACAATTATTTTCCATGCAAATCATATAAAAACGATAATTCACACAAAAAATGACAATCTCGTGACAAACCTCTATCAGTTGAACACAAAATTAGATCCATAGAAGAAAGAAAGTCATAATGCAACATAACAACATAAGAATGAGTAAAAGATGACATAATTTTCATTTGTGGAAAACCTGTGTGAATTGGAGGAAGGACCAACTTCTAAAGAGATATATAATTAAACTAAAGGGCAAGGCTGCAACTACAAGAAGAATCACTCTTTCCCTGACTTCATACAAAACTCAGCAAAGCTGACCACCAGAGGTCATCCACAATCCCAGAGTCCAAAGTTCAGGGAGTCAGTCTATACTGAGTGGATTTTACCATCTCGTCTGACAGTGGGCTTACTAGATGATGCAGGTTTCTCTCTTCAAGGAAGATCTCCTAGATTTGTTTTTTAAACTGAATGTATTTGGAGTAAATTTTAGTCTGCCTTAAACTAAGGTCACCAAGATAATTTGAAACCACTATATAAATTGTACTTTTGCAAAGTTCTTGAGAAAATTGTGAAAAGCAGAGTTTCAAAAGTCAGGTTGGGATGGCGAAACTTTCTTCTCTGGTGTATTAATCATAAATGGTTCTGATTTGTATGCAGAATCTCAATCTAATTAATAGAGTAGGAATTGAGTTTTCTAAACTTCTCAATGCTTGATCAGATATCAAAGCCTTTAGCGGGAATGGCTGATCCAGGCTCTTGTGAACTCTGTGTCTGTAGAGAGTACACCTGCCCCAGTCTTCAACAGATGCTCAGTCAGTATGTGAGGGACGGCTGAGTCATGAAGTGATATGGAGAGGGGCTGAGGGAACACTTCAGCTATACAGGGGAGATGGAGTCACACTCCCATTCCTGTCATCACCGCTGCTTAGACTGGGCATCTTGACATTGTGAAAGACAGCACAGAGATCACTCTGCTACAGTGCTAGCATACATTACAGCATAGTTTTAAAGATCTAGTCACTGGTGCTTTCCAAAAGCTTGAGGTTTAAAGGTGATCTGTGTAATGTTTATCTGTGAGGATAAAATAATTTATTTATTTCTCTATGTAATAATGGCTGTTTTCTGAATTATGGCTGGCGATTAATTGTCAAACAAATAATTGTGATTATGTTGATTAATTGTCTTTTTTAGGACTTTCACGATTAATTGGCATAAAAAGTCATTCATTCATATAAAACCTGCAATCATATAATAAATTAGGGATGCATGTCTTTTATATAATTAAATATTAAGAATGACTTAAGAATATCTAAATATTTCCATATATCCATATTTCCATATATTTAACATATATCCATATGTTTTTGGTCAATTTTATTCTTGGTCCATTTTACATTTACATTGATGTTTTTTTTAACCCAGCAAACCTGAATAGCTATTGTATTATATTATATTTTATTATATTATATTACATTATATTATATTATTAACGGGATAGTAGCTTTATGATTTGTGTTGCATTTTTATTCCTTTGTATTTTTTTTTTGCATACTGATGTAATATAAAATGTTACATTATATTATATTATACATCAGTATGCAATGGTAAAACATTTCTGTACTCAAATATTCACATGTTATTTTAGGGCCTTCTGCTTAAAACAAAGAGTCCTTATTCACATGAAGGAAGAGTTTTGAGATTCTGTTTCTTTGTTCTATAATTTTCACAGAAATAGAGTAATGAATTAGGTTTGGTGACACTAAGAAATGCGAGCTATTTAACCTCTTTTTATGGCCCCCTGAAATAAGCCCCCAAAAAATGCCACAAATATCACAAAGCTACTAGTGGTGACCAGCTTGACAGGAATTGAAACTAAGCAGAGATGAGCTTGAGTTTCTTGGTGGATAATTAGCATCATCTGCACTCACTGAGGCAGTTCTGAAGCAGAACGTCTCGGTTACATTCCCAGAGTGGAACAAGACGCGGAGTATGATCGCAATGGGACACCATCCAAGTGTCACTTGGTCTGAAGCCCTTATATGTGGCAGGGCATCCAAGCCTTCACAGGACAACATCAGTTGCCTAGATGCGCTGAACGACTTCTACGCTCGGTTTGAAGTGCAGAACGACTTGGTGGTGAGGAAGACCACCCCTCCTCCCAACGACCAGGTCCTCTGTCTTACCACGGCTGATGTGAGGAAAGCTCTACATAGAGTCAACCCACGGAAGGCTGCTGGACCAGACAACATTCCTGGCAGAGTACTCAGAGGATGTGCGGACCAGCTGGCAGATGTTTTTACCGACATCTTCAACATCTCTCTGAGCAGCACCGTCGTTCTAACGTGCTTCAAGGCCACCACCATCGTCCCCATGCCAAAGAAGTCTTCAGTGTCCTGCATCAATGACTACCATCCCGTCGCACTCACACCCATCATCATGAAGTGCTTAGAGAGGCTCGTCATGAGGCACATTAAGACCCAGCTGCCACTTTCACTAGACCCACTGCAGTTTGCGTATTTTCCAAACCATTCAACAGACGATGCATCACCACCACCCTCCATCTGGATGCATCACCACTCACCCACTTTACAGGGGCGGCTGTGGCTCAGTTGGTAGAGCGGGTTAGCCACTAATCACAGGATTGGTGGTTTGAATCCCGGCCCTCATGACTCCACATGCCGAAGTGTCCTTGGGCATGACACTGAACCCCAAGTTGCTCCCAATGGCAAGGCTAGCGCCTTGCATGGCAGCTCTGCCGCCATTGGTGTATTAATGTGTGTATGAATGGATGTAAAGCGCTTTGAATACCGTTAAGGTAAAAAAGCGCTATATAAGTGCGGACCAAATAAAAAGGACTCATACGTTCGAATGCTGTTCATAGAATTCAGCTCAGCATTCAAAACAATCATTCCGCAGCACCTGATTGGAAAGCTGAACCTGCTGGGCCTGGACACCTCCCTCTGCAACTGGATCCTGGACTTCCTGACTGGGAGACCTCAGTCAGTCCAGATCAGGAACAGCATCTCCACCACCACACTGAGCACTGGGGCCCCCAAGGGCTGTGTGCCAGTGGACTGGTGTAGAGCCAACAACCTGTCTCTGAATGTGGACAAAACAAAAGATCACCGGGGTCTCTCTTCCCTCCATCAAAGACATTTACAAAAAACACTGCTAAGCGGATATTGTGGACGACATCACACAAACTCTTCCTCCTCCAGCCGTCTGGCAAGAGGTACCAAAGCATTCGGGCCCTCACGGCCAGACTGTGTAACAGCTTCTTCCCCCAAGCCATCAGACTCCTCAATACGCAGACACTGGTTTGACACACACACACATGTCCTGAGTTGCACTATAATTTTGTCACTTTATAACTGGCTGCTACCTCAAAAACTGCTATGTGCATAGAACACTATCTCATAGTATGTTATGTTTACATTTGGCATTTTTAGAAACTGTCATCTTTTGTACTACTGTGTACTGGTCTATTACTGTGTCTATTGTCCTGTTCATTGATAGTAATTTATTGTACTGTCCCGTACTTTTTGCACACATTTGCACGTGCACTTTATATAGGTATGTTATTTAGTCTGTGTAGTCTCATGTGGTTCTGGGTTTGTCCTATGTTGTTTTATGTAGCACCATGGTCCTGGAGGAACGTTGTCTCGTTTCGCTGTGTACTGTACTAACTGTATATGGTTGAAACGACAATAAAAACCCCTTGACATGACTTATACAATCATGGCAATTTATTGGATGATGGTTCATAAACAATGCCCCCTAGGGAGCTACGTCACAGGCTCCATAACACCATTCGCTTTCACGCCATTCTGCAGACATACACAATTTTGAGCGTTCAAGCTTTGAAAACTCGATAGTTAACTCTGCTTCATCAATAAATACTTTAGCAGGCTTCGGCTGGTCAGAAGTACTGTCCTCTGAATGGCTGATATGGGGGGGGGGGGGGGATTCATAGGATGCACAAAGTCCGTTGTCTATCACCATCACAAACAAGAGCATTGCCTTGACCAACTCGTTCCCTAGCACAAGCCGTGGAGAGGAAATTGAGGGAAAGTCCGAACGGAGCCGGTGAACACCATTCCTTAAGGCAATGCGCTTGGTTGGCCTGCAAAACCATTGTGTGTAGATCCAACAGCTCTTTGAAAAGAGTGACATCCATGCCGCCATCGCAAAAATCGAGCAGAGATCGCTGTGTCCGTCTCTTCTCTTGCCAGAATGCCCATGTGAACCACAAAACATGTTAAAGAAAACAAAACAAGTTAAAATACCTTGCATCTCCTGATAGAATCCAGAGGATAATGGCACCGACTAAGCACTCCACACGTTGGTTCGCCATCACTCAGTTGGAGAATATTCTTATTCCATCCCCCTCGTTCTGCGGCCGGGCTCACAGGTCCATGTATGATCCCCTCTGCCGTGAGCAGTCGCTTCGAAGGGGTAGGAGAGAGAGGCTGCTCCTCCATTGCCTTATTCATGTGCATTCTCCCAGAATGGCATAGAAAAAGACAATAGGGACAAAGGGGCCCATGTTGTTTCATTATCGTCCAACGACAAGTTCTCTCATACAGTGTTTTTTATAGGTGAGGGCTCACGACACACATGGTCTCTCACACGCTTTGTTCATCAGAAAATGGGCACCGAGCTAGGCCACAGAGCATGTTCAACAAGACTTACGCTTTGGCTCACGGGGAGGGTGACAAACAGACAAACAGCACTCCTATCTTCTAAAACACAAAGCCGAAATACAAAACAGCTCCAGGACACAGAGCTCCAAATCTGGAGGCTGTTGAACTGGAACAAATGGGGATAAATCCTTGTGGTGAGAAATTGTGAGCTTCGACGAAGCGCTGCTGTCCTCGTCGGTCCCTTGTAATGTTTGGAAAAAAACACATTGAAATTGCTCGTAAATTTACGCTGTGTCAACGACGTCCTAACATGTTTGCCACTCAAAAGGGACAAAAATAATCCTCACTCCGATGTGGGACGCTAGAAACAAACACAAGTTTAGGCAAATTGTGCACTGAAGAACAGAAAATCTGACTTGATGGCGCGAATGCAAGCGCCTTTATGTAGCATGTGACGTAGCTCTCTAGGGAGCGTCACTTAAGCGCCATCAGCCAATAAATTTGCGTGATTGTATAATGGCTTCATACCTGTGACACTCGGACGGTGATGTAGCGATCATACGCAGCTCAAGTTCTACGAAAAGGAACTAATTAGTGCCCATTTAATAATGACCACATAATCAGAGAATGATTATAAAAAATTATGATCATTGCAACCAATTCATCCACCAATAATTGTTGTTCCTACTTCAGAAATATCTAGTTAACGGTAAATGACGCACTGATCATAGAGGGTGGATACAGATAGTGGTAGTAAGATTATGGTGACAGTGTGTTGGACCAAGCAAAGGCTTTTATAATTAGCAAATAAGTCTCATTTGTAGGGGAGAGCAGTGGAGAGACCACAATTTATCTTCTTTCTTCCTCTAATTTCCCTTACTACATCCTCCCATGTAGGTCATATATTTTTCAGATCAAGTAAGCAGATCACATTCCGGTAGCTGAGCAGATGTGCTCCATAAATTACCCCACCCGTCCCATAACCTTGCCCCAAACCCAGTTAGTGCTCTCCCAGTAATTCCCCGTTCTGTCCACTGGTGAGGGTAAAGAGAATATAATTTGCTGGGTGTGTGTGGGTGGGTGGGTTCAGGTCTTTCTTTAGAGCAGGTAAACCTACAAGGTGGTTGATTACAGCCAGGGCACGGATAACACTGTGGTTGCCCAATATCACAGAAATGGCAACGCTGAATAATAACCAAATAAAACTTAATTCAATGACCTCACTGGTTTAATAATGAAGATGGTGAGATTTGCAGCAGGAAATTAAAACTGAGAACTTATGGTAGTGTAGTGAAAAATCAATTTTTCATACTGTACATTACCCTCAGCTATGCTCAAGGATAGTTTAAGTTTATTCTTTTCAAGCTGTATATTTATTT
Organism: Xyrauchen texanus; assembly: GCF_025860055.1. Taxonomy (NCBI): domain Eukaryota; kingdom Metazoa; phylum Chordata; class Actinopteri; order Cypriniformes; family Catostomidae; genus Xyrauchen; species Xyrauchen texanus. The sequence goes on along the minus strand of NC_068304.1, from coordinate 32,576,534 downwards.
TGATTTAATTTTTGAATATTAAATGATAGATAATTAAAGAGAAACTACCAGCATTTAATTTTCTCTTTTAAAAAGTATATTATCTGGATTTGCCCACACAGACATTGGAGAATGCAAATAATCTTTTGCTGAAATAGTTTCATATGCAAATATATTGTCCCCAAAAATATTTGAACACATACTGTAAATCACACTTAAAAAAATTCATGAATGTATTTGCATAATATATAAACAGTAAAAAAAAAATTAACCTAAGTGTCATTTATTTTAAAGAAAGTTGAAGAATGCACAAAAAAAAATGTTTAAGCTTATTCTGAGAAATCATGTTTGTAGATGCCATATGATATTTAGTATCTAATGCAATTGCATTTATACATGTTAACTGTGTCTTAAGTATCCAAAATGATCCAAATACTTTTTGGGGTCACTGTAAGGTTTTGGCAGGACTTTTTATGTGGATATTTACATAATGTATAAGTTGTGACTAACCTAGCACAGTGAGTCGGGCGGGACGGGACCTCATGGCAGCCTGGATCGCCTGGCACTCAAACACAGCATCATCCATCAGCTCCACCCTTTGGATTCGCAGGTGGTGCTCACCAGATCCGTGATCCCCGACCACAGCGTAACGTGGATATCCTGGAAAACATTGGAGTTGGCCATTAACATCCTGAGAAAGTCTATTGCAATAACTCTTTTAAACTTGCTCTCAGTGCATTTGAAATGGTTATAGATGGATAATTTCGACCTGGTCTCATAGAATTATTTTACTGTAATGACAAGTTTGCGAGTATTTTTACGAGTCTCATTGTACATATTGTGGCAGATTCCTAGCTAATATAACAATGACTTGTATTACCTTTCATATAAACGATCACGACAGATTATCTATTCATAAACACTTACTTTTGCCTTAACTCACACAATGCTATTTTATGTCATCTAAACATGTTTAGGAGCCACATAATATAATTTTGCAAAAATGTTGCCACAGTCCAATTTTTTCACGAGATCAGGCTTGATAAAAGGCACATTGTCACTTGCAGTTCAGTAGAGTCTGAACATAGCAGAGAGGTATTCGCTTTAGTCACTTTTAGTAAGGTAAAGCCTGAATGCCACAGTGAGCTTTTGTTAGTGGCTGATGCAACATTTACTGTTTGTTAGCAACCATTGTAAAATCAAAGGATATTAGCTAAATTTATTCTATACTGTCTGGATGACTATTTGACTGAGCTTTCCAGCAGGACCAGTAAGGGACTTTTTTTTTTTTTTAATGGATGTGTTATTTATAGTAATGATTACCAAAAAACAAACAAATAGAGCCATTCTCTGCTTTGTTTTGGCTACTTTATGATCTCCATAGTCTATGTCCAAGTCAATGGCTTTGTTTATTTATCCTGGTAACTAAAATAATTGATGACTTGTGTGTCTCTGGACCTTTAAAATACAATTACTTTAAAGTAATGTGAGACAAGAAGGAGTGCAAGAACACAGTTATTACCTAGTACTAAAATACATGAAAGATGAGCAGAGGTGTAAGACTTTCTGTAGGTTGGGGTGAGACTTTCTGTTGGTTGGGGTAATCATTTCTGTTGGTTGGGGTGAGACTGCTGGTTGGGGTGAGACTTTCTGTTGGTTAGGGTGAGAGGTTCTGAGTAAGCTGTTCTGATGATTGAGGTAAGACTATTTGTTAAATCGAGGTGAGGCAATCTGCTGGTTTTGCTATCAGACGTTCTAACATGGTCCACAAGCCTGCTGCTGATGTTTATTGGTGTAGTAAGCAACTTGAAAAGCAGCACACAGACCCAAGAAGATTGAGATATGTTCCACTGATGGAGTAGAAAGGTGATTTGTGGTTTAATAATACAATCAGCGGGATATGTTTCAGGCAAAACAGACAGTTTTACAACAGCGAGCTGAACCAACTGCCTTTAAAACACATCAGCAGACTATTAGCTCCAAATTTGCATAAGGAGCGAATGGAGAAGCTTAGTTTGTCACTATATAAAATGTAAAGTAGGGGAGGGTACGTTTGATTGTGTCGTGCTTTATGGAACATTTCACAACCACTCAATATGAATTCATTTGACGGCTCTCATGAGGCAAGATACTCATAATTATTAAAGATTTGCAATTTCCAACGAGACCCTTAAAAGTGATATCATCGCTGTTAGTGCAGTCTCTTTTTCCAAGGCAAGACAGTAATAGATGGTTGATGGGAGACATGAATTTAATAGTGTAGAAGCTGATCTCAGCTTTTTTCTTTGCAGAAAGAAGCAGTGTGCATTTATTCCTCTATTTACTTCAATACAGCTTTTTATGTGGCTAAATTTACACCTTCCAAAGTGATTCTGTAGCTCCTACTTCAAGTCCCCATGGGGCAGCCATTTGAATCTCTGCCAGTGAATGACCTGTGGCAGAATATTGATTTTAGAGCATCCATCAATATGATTCATGTTCACTCCAGAGAATTCTCTGTGACATAATCGCAATACACCCTTGTGCTCTAGGGGCATTCGTTGCAAGCAACCTTTCCTTCAGTCTGTTTTCTATTTGAAGTGTTTCTTTCTCAGGAGAGACGTCTGGCTATAACTTTTGAAGTAACGGAAAGGTTTAAAAAACAGAATATGGTTTCTGTTTGATTGGGTTTATATAACGGACTCCACTTGTTTAGAAATGTGTCATCCATAGTCAGATTGAGAGGGCATTCTAATATCACCTATATCTTTTCAAGTGCTGCTGTGTGGTTCGAAATACACCCAAACTCTGTAGTCTACCACAGGGCTATTACCACAGCCACCACTGTAATCTACAGCAATGAGGCTTGAACGATGGATGTGCTTTAACATATTGCTGTAGAAAAGAGTGAAAAATAGACTGGACTCTAGTCTAATGGCTTTTAAGTCCTTGAACCTGACTGTTGAAATCACTGTGCCAGAAAATGCCAATTATTGCCTGTTGCCTCATTGGATCTCATTCACTTTTAATAGACCATGAAGTATCTCTCATTTCCCCTATTGAGGAGAGAGCAGCAGACGATTATGGTGCAATGTGTTTTATCTGCCCACATACAGCTTTTAATTTCTCTAAGTGAGTGGGAGACAGAAGAGAGTCAGGATAACCCCAAAAAACAAACATTAAATAACCCATAAAAACAGCCTGTGCCCACTGGACTAAAATTAACAGCACTTTGGAAAGTTCTGTTCTGAAGGTCTTACAATAAATATGTGGTAAAGTTCGTAAGAAGAAAAGCTAATGGAAAAGCAACGTTGACACAACATGGTTTACAATAATTGGCCCAATTATATTTCTACATATGACATAGACTTGATTTCTTACATTGTGTGAGCATAAAGCATTTGATCTTTTAAAATCTGAAAAATCTGTTCCTAGATCCAGTGTACAGTATATTTGATCTTATCTGATGTACAGCTTTGCAAATGTACACCCGGAGGAAAGACAATTTAGAAATGAAATCTGATTAATATTATTGTAGACATCAATTACATTATTTGGAGAGCAAATGCTCCTAAGAAAAATACCCTAGTAATCGCACGTGTCCAGTGTAAAATTTCAGAAGAGATCTAAAATGTCTAAAATGTGCTCAGATTTGTACTTAACTGAGAACTCCATTAATCACTTGGGCAACCTCTAAGCAATAAAAAACTCACCAGGGAAACATCCATTTAAAATATAAGGCCTTTAATGTGAGCATAGCCAAATCAAATACTGTTTACCTGCAGTCAGTTCTGTATACTAGCGGCCAGTCAAAGCAAGTGAAGCAGACTCATTTTAAATACCATTGGCTTGGTTCGATACTGTGTTTACTCCTGATGAGAGATTGATGGTTTAGTTGCAGCACCTATTGCCACTTAATGCCTAGCTGTAAATCATGAGGTCTTATTGCTCAGATGGAGACAGAATATATGCACTTGCTTATTACTTAGTACTATGAATTCAAGGAGATTTGCAAAATTGCAGCACATATTTGCTTAGCAATGCCTTACTTGTTCAAACAGAAGGCACTGCTTTGACCCAGCAAAGCTCAGGAGAATTCATGTCATTAAAAATTCATACCTGACCTTGGCATGACCAAGGCCACAACAAATCATGAGTTTAAGTTTACAGCACACATGCTGAACCAATAATATCATATTGCAGTACTGCCAAGTAAGTTTCATAGACAAAACAATCCCCAGAAAAAAATAAGTTAGGTCTCTTTTGTGTACACGAGTTTGATTTCAGCAGGGATTTACCACCTACTGTGATTCTGTTTTAGAGTGTTTTCAGCTTTGCATATAGACAAGCTAGCATTTGTTTCTTCAAACCAATAACATACAATGATTAACTGTGATCCAGAGATTATATCCACCCATCTATATCATTATCTGAGCTGGGCTCAGGTATACAAATGTTAATGTCTTATGAAGCCAATGACTGTGCCTTGTATAAGGATGTTCAGTGTGATACATATTTCATCTCTTAGATTAATATCTCATTATATAAATCTTGCACGCTTCACTGAGAAATGTCCACGCAATACGCAGCAGAAGATGTCAGACCATGAAATAACTCAGTCATTGATCACAATGACGCCCAAAGACAACCCACGTCAACCAAAGCAAACAATATAAAATACCTCCATTAGTGTTAATGAATCCATCAGGGTAGGAAGGGATTAATCTTTAAGTTGGATCAATGGAAGGGGGAAAGGCCTTGAATAGAGATGTGACGCAGTGATGGATGGTCGAGAGGATGAGTAAGTGTATCTCCCTGATGCCTCAAACTGAGGAAATGGGAGAGGGAATTTGTGTTAATTATGTACATGACTACAGATCTCTTCTATTCTGCTGGGTTCTGGATGGCATGGATCAAGAAACCTAATATCTGACATATTTTGTAGAAAGAAGGAAATACCAGTCTTTCTACAGTATCAGTAGAGGCAAGTTCCGACTCAGACATCTGCTTTTAAACACTTTTATGTGTATTTGCGGAAATGTGGCTACACATGAATGGTCAAGTGCAGTTCTTGGTCAAAATGTCTGTCTTAATAAGGGTTTATTGTAAACACAGCCAGTTATTTCTTACATGAACAGGTGGGATATATATATATATATATATATATATATATATATATATATATATATATATATATAGCAATATCAAATATTTAAACAATATCACACAAGCAAGAGTACGATTTGGCCCTACATAAGGACTGATGTGACTCTATGCAACAGTTAAATGAACCAGTACATTTGTAAAAATGAGGAAAAACTCAGTATGGTCATAAAAAACGCATTTTGTGCATGGAACTACTTTCTTACACGATGGATCAGAATCTGCTGTTGCTGGTTCAAAACAAATGATGTGTCCAAGCCTTCGTTAGTAATTAAAAATGTCACTTCAGATATAGTATCACGGCTTGTGCTGTTTCAAACAAGTTATTGGATAAACAAGGATGGATGTGTGTGTGTGTGTGTGTGTGTGTGTGTGTGTGTGTGTGTGTGTGTGTGTGTGTGTGTGTGTGTGTGTGTGTGTGTGTGTGTGTGTGTGTGTGTGTGTGTGAGTGAGTGAGTGAGTGAGTGAGTGAGTGAGTGAGAGAGAGAGAGCATGTGTGATTACCTGTTGCCACACCCAAGCAGAGATGCTGTCAGGTTTCTGAGGATCAGCTTTCTCAGTGGAAAAATAGCATCCAAGCGGGGGTATTTCTCCCTATTTTGCAGTAGCCAGTGCACAAGAGTCGATCACTATAGAAACCGCAATGTCCTCCGCCATTTTCAACAGTGTAATTTATCAGTCTGTTGTGTCTTTCAGCTGTGAGTTGTTCATTTAAAGCCATTTAAAGCTATTTCCTAGCTTTAGTAGTGTAGTGAAGTAAGCGATCACGAAGAGCTGTAGTATGTAAACGGCTGATGCAGATTAATTTCATGTCTCCTAACTGGCTCATATTACACACAAAAATTATCTTTTGCCTCCACCTGCTGGCTAACATATGTAAAGTCCAAAAAAAAAAAGACAAACCTTATCTCTTAACAGATCTGCACTACTGCTATTACACTTTAGGATGACAGGAACACAAGCGGAGTGATACACACACAGTGAAGTGTCGGAGTGCTGATGGTGTCAGACCATCAGTGCTCATGGAACGTCTCTCGTCCAATCAGATTCCAGGACCGGAACTAACTGTTATGTATATATATATATATATATATATATATATATATATATATATATATATATATATATATATATATATATATAGCAGATGCTATACAAGCTTGAAGAACATTTACATTAGTTGAAAAATTGTGATTCAAACACAAATAAAACTGTAGGTCATCTGCATAGCAATTAAAATTTTTGTTGTATTTTCAAATCACAGAACCAAACAGTAACATATACAGTATAGCAAATATGTAGTAATGCAAATATGTAATAGTATATCTAGAAATTAACATTCACCAAGTTTAATAAATGCTGTTAAAGTATTGTTGACTGTTTCTTCATTTCAACAGTTTCATTAACTAAACAAAATTGTAAAGTGTTTCAAAACACTTTATATATTGTATATTTTGGTATTTTACTTTACTTTCTGTTGTATCAACAATGGAATAGAGAAACGTAAAATTCTGGTATTGGTATGAGCACAACTCTTTTAGAAAGAAATATTTGTACATTGCTCTGCGACTATAAAGCTTTCTCTGGATTTTTCAATAAAAAAAACTGATTTAGTGAGCAGCACAAATCTGAAAGCTACTGTTTGGATTACTGATGTACCAAGTGAGTAAATAAAACAATCCGTCAAAACCAAAATCAGCATGCTGCTCTTCTGCTTATGTCCATGCCTGCTGCCTTTTTCTGTCTCATCTCCTTCTTCACTGTCTCATCTCCGTCTTCTTTTTAGATATTTACATTTACTCTTGCACCAGCAATACACATGATGCATATTCATGACTTTTATTTGTGTGTTTGGAGCAGCCTTGAGCTGATGCCTTTAATTATATCTGCAAGCGAAAAGACCTCCGCAAAGAATGCAGGGACTGATAAGAGTCAGAATCTTTTGTCTGCCGATTTATTAAACATATTGTTTGAGATTTCTCATTTTAATCAATGTTCTTGGGAACTGAAACAGCACTGAAAGAGCCACTGTAGACAAGCCTCCTCTATGAATAGCTGAGTAGGCTGATATTGAAATGTGGAGCATTCATATGAGCTGTTGTACTCTCCTCTTTTTTTATGTGAGCAGCTGCTAGCTTGGAGTGCGCAGTCGTAGATGTGTCAATTTTCTTTATTGGCCACAGTGCTACTTGTTGATGCAGGCAAGACTGATAAAAGGAGCAGCTGTTTGGAGTTTTATTCTTTAAGTGTCATTCATGTCAATTTTGTGCAGTGTGCACTCCACCCTTGTACACGAAGCTTGGTTTTGAAGAGGTCTTTTGTCTGAATCATTGGCTCTCTGAATTTAAAAAAAAATACATGCCATAAAAAAGAGACAGCAAGCGAGAGCACAGGACTTCAGTGAAATTCTTCATGGCCCTCTAAGCGCTGACCCGCCATTGATCCACATAAAGAGCTGGGTGGTACTGGCTCTGCTTGGATTGTGTTGGCCGTTGGCTTCCATGTGTGACTGTAAAACTGTAGCTGATGTGATGTTAAGTGCCACTCTCTGTCTCTTTCCTCATAACCGTAAGTCCCAGAAGCTTCTCACCTCTTCTCACCTTCCCAACCCCTCGATACCACCTTCACTTCTCCCTCTATCACTATTTGACCACTTTTAAAGCCCCTCTTCCAGTGTTTACACTGCCAGGGCCTGGCTCCCAGAAGCCTGAAAATGACAAACTTGGGACAGTGGGCTCAGTTGCCTATCGGGTTTAATTAAAGGCCACTGTCAGTGGCAAATATGGCACAGAGCAGCAACCACTGAAGGTCAGAGGCAAATAGACCTGTGATCTCCAGTGGAATACATATTTAATTTTAATGATGAGCCCAGCAACTGTTTTAAAGAGGCCAACTGGGCATTACGTCATGCTTTGCACACAAAGTATCCCTGGGTGAAATGCAGAGGTGTAACTGTGATGGAAAAATGGAGTGAAACATTGATTTACCCTTTATGCGGCCCATCATCACAGGCCGAGTCAAGGAAATCCTGCCAGTATCTAGACCTTTGTTTAATCTTTACTTTTCCTTCTAAATGATACTTACATCTGTTCTGCTCCACATGGAAGGATTTCATATATTGTAATTTAGGAAATCCACTATAAATGTCATAAAGGGGACCAACTGTTTCCAGCTACCATGAATATGAATAAGATCTTATTCTTCAGAGGTCTGTAGGCGGTCTGGGAATCCAATAATTGTTAATGCATATTAATCAACTTGGCAAATCAAGCAGCACTTTGATAGTGGGGAAGAGTCACACTCTTCAAATGCTATTAACAGTCAAATGTACTTAAAAATGTTACATTTTAGTTGCACTTCTCCTTACCATAAACCTGACACCAATTGGAAGGTTTTTAAAAAGAAATTACACCCTATAGCTTAAACTTGTACTCCAAAGTTATGTCAACCTTACTTATCAAAAGCCTTGTTTAAAACCAATTTTGTTGTTTGAGAGGCTAATAAAGACTAGGCTGCAAATTGAATTGTAAAATGCAATCAAATTTGTTGGAGCTGTGGACACGTTTGCCTTTCACACAGCCACTCAGGTAAAATGTAACAAATTTCCTTCTGAAAAGGCCAGTTTAGATGAGTATGGATTTCCATGATGGTCTTGGCTGGTTTCAGGGGTACAACTACTCATTTATGGGGGTGTACACAATCTTAAATTTGACAACCGTTAAATTATTTGGTAACATTTTCTATGAAGCCCATATTTGTAAAGCATTGTAAAGGTAATATACATGCATTGTACTGCATTCATAATGTCTCATAATACACCTTATAATAAGTTATAACTTCTCATAAATAATTAGAACTGTGTTATAAGACTTCCCCTATTCATAGTTATACTTAAAGTGTATAATGCATTGTAACACAAGCAACATTACATTTTAACAGAGAAGAAGCTAATAAAATTAATTGTATAAGTGATGTCATGCAAAAGCAGCATAGTGTAAACTGTCAAAAGGCTTTATGACATGATTGTATTATAAGTGGTCTATGACAGCTTTAAATAAATTTACAAAATCACTATCTTCTTAAAAACAAACATAACAAACTTGTAACATACAATACAACAACTCAAACTTATAATAAGGAAGTACTTTATAAAACAAGTCTCCAAATAATATATACAAACATTAAAGATTATTCATATTATTAATAGTAAACCTTGTCTTTAATAATATCTCAAAATACATTAAATGGTTGTTATTTTGTATTTTGTGCATGTGTAATATATATAATTTCGTACAACCACTTATGGATGTTTATAAGAAGACATTGCTTTTGTCACTTTACTTTACACTTTACCCATATGTGTCACATACATTGCACATTTGTTTTTTGAGCCGCTGGCTTAATTATGCCAGTTTATGCTAGTTAGTGCTGGTTGGTGATGGTTTCGCTGGTGGACCAGCATAGCCATGTTATCTATCCAGCAAAACCTGTTGTCAACCAGACATTTTTCTTGTAAAGCTGTTTAAACTAGTTAAGATGGTACACCTCTATCCCATCTTGGGGGACCAGCTAAAACACAAATATAATATAAAATACATATATATATAAGTTACTGTGGCTGGCCTATGTATTTGTAAACCAGAATTCACTAAGTTTTATGAATGGTAGAATATCTATCTGAAATATCACATTTATCTGTTTCTCAGGTTCAACACCTGCCGTGGGATTCCCCTTAATTTCTAATGTGATGAAAACTGTTTTATTTTGAGATTTTGATCTGATGTATGCTGTTAGCTCACTTCCTTAACCATGTTCAAAGAATATGACAACAAAAACTGTTAATCCTCAATTCTTTATGTAAACAAAATACAGAATGTTAGTATTGTAAGTTCAAGATTGAATTTCAGTAGAACTCTTATAAATGGAAAGTAAACATAGTCTGCCATTAAACTGTGCTGTAAGCCTTTTGCTGGCCATCACTCAACTGTATTACTCCAGTAACAATGGGAGATGTATCCTTACAGTTCCTAAATTTATCTTAAAAGACATGATCAGAATATACTCCGCTGAAAGTTTAAGAAATAAACAAGCTTAATCTGATAACTTCAAGTCTCGTGTAAACGCAGGTATTTATGTTGTAATTTCTTTTAAATAAACTGATAGTTATCAGTTAACTGGTGTGCTTGATAATACATTCACTGATTTTTGAGTGCACCTATACCGGTCTTTTAGCAGGGTTTGCTATCAAGTATCTCAAAATAGCCACAGTTTGAAAAACTAAATATGTTCATGACAGAATGTTGTGTGTTACCTGAAAGGTCTCTTCCAACGCCCAGAGCGAGGCCATCTTTGATCCACAACACAACGCCATGGTAACCAGGTATGGAGCAGGACAGTGTAACGGGTTGACCAGCTACTACCACCAAGTCCTGAGGCTGCTGTGAGAATACTGCATTCACTCCTGCAATGACATAGATAGAGGTATGAAGAGAGAGATTGAAACTCCACTGTTATCACTCCAACATACCACTTTCAAGCTCTGTCCTCCCACTGACATATGTCTTAAACACCTCAGATGTATTCAAATGTGGTTCAATGTTACATTACCTGATTTGAGGAATTTATTCTATGAATAACTCTTAAGAACCTCACACTGAAGTGCATTGAGGGCCTCTCTTCAGCCCGTCAATGCTGTATCTTTCGCAAATAGAAATACATAAAGCAAATGGCGTTGAACAACTCCATTAGAGATGAGTGGCCAGGAATGCTGTCAGCAGTAACCCAGAAGATGTCTCTTAAAGTAAGGTGTCATAGATATAAAGAGAACAAAGGAGATAATAGAGTATGAAAAGCACTGCCTTCAAAATCTGTTGTATTCTGTTGACTTTCTTCTCCTTGTACCCAAGTGCTTTACCGCAGTGGGACAAAAACAGACCAATGGGTGTCAGTAACAGGTGCATTTCGGTGACCCTGACAATATTGAAGGATTTTCAGGAGCTCTGTTTAACATTTAAACATGGTAAGAATCAGTCTGGCGTGTGTATTATTGGATGGCAGGCTTTTAAACTGAGTTCAACAAGTGATCTGTTCTATCAGAGCATCAACTCATTTTCTCCCATAGGAAATGTTATTGCTCAGAGGTTGCTCTTTTATACCTCATGAGACTTGATTGAAGTCTCAGTTATGTTTCATTTAAGTATTAACTTGCCCTTAAAATTTAATAGGGAAAATGAAAATTGACACAAATGTAAAGAGCTATTATATGAATTTAAATAGCACCGTGGAAGACTGATGAGACATGTTTGAGTTCATATTGAAATCTCTGACTTTTTATTTACAGACTTTGCCATCTTGGCAAATCTGAGCACAGTTTTAGACATTTGAGATTTGAAGATGGGGTCTTTTTCTCAGAAAAAAAGCAGCAGGAGCCATAAATCAAAACCTTAATTTGTTCTCCATTTAATACCATTGATGTCAATGAGAACCAATTGAGATATGAAAGATATACTGTATACTTTGTGATGTTTTTCTTTCCTATTTGTTTAACTTGTGCAACTCAACAACTTCCCTGTCTCCACATGCAATGATGTTACAAGACAAATGTTTTACATTTCAAACTGTAACATGCCAACAGTGGCACATATTGCATGTGCATACAATCATGCATGAACACAAATACAATGGTTTTACATAACCAACCCAGTCTCATGAAAATTCGTAAACATTTTACGAGTTGGCTATTTTGTATGATTTTGAACGAGTTTGTTTGTATAAATTTGTACGATTTTAGCACGTGCAAATGCCTGAATTTCTAATGCGGAAGTGCGAGTTTCGTGGACGAGGCGTTAAGGACATGCTTATTAATATTATGCCCTTACCCAAACCCCTTATCTAAACCTAACCAATCAGTATAGTGTGTAAACATAATAGAAAGCTGCTTTGTGTGTCAAAAGCAAGTAATTGTCGCATATTAGATGGACATGATTTCCAGCGACATTGGCTGTATTGAAAGTCATACAAATTGAGTGCTGCTGTACAATATCATATAAATTAGTCAAATTTAGAAAATTTTTATGAATCCTTATGATTTTGCCAAGAGAGTGTGTAGTCATAACATTTATTAATATTCCATTGAGTTGTCTCAGTGGAGAGATGACAAGTTTCTTGCTGGGAGTACTGTATAATGGGAGTACTACTGGCAGTCATGCTAAGCTCTGCAAAATGTAATTTTGAGGTTGTCCAACCCTTATACAAACATTTTGATTAATCACGCTTTGTTATCGGCGACAGGAGGTAGAAAGTTCTTGTGATGGGAGAAATTGGCCTGAGTTGTTTCTGGCAGGCTACTCAGCCTTTCAGGCTCTATATGGTTAGGATGGGGTTAGGGTTATGTACTCTGCTCCCTGCCAGGATCAATTCCAGGCATCTTTGTACAATGGGTGAACGTTCTGCTTCTGAAATAAGTCATGCTTATTGAAATTCAAACCTCTGCCCCCAGTGGCTGAAGCTAGATATGTTGTTGAGGTGAAATATTTTTAGGGTGGCACCAAACACGAGTTGTATTTTTAGATGTAAATGATGTAGTACAGTCAGCAGGAATGCATATTTTCTTAACCCTATCCCAAATCTTTACTCTAAATCTGTTAGTCAGTAGAGTAAAAATATAGTTTAAGAGCAAAAAATACAAAATCTTAAAAATGTGTTCATCATTGTTTGTGTGATTGTAATTGCTTACTGGTTTCTTTGGGACCAGAACCAAACAAAAGACATAAATATATTACAAGAGATACATTTTTACTAGTTTGAATTGATGAAAAAATAGTCTGATGAGGGATGGCACTTGTCAGTGTTCTGAATCGAATGGTCAATTTCAGGATACATGTTTATTTAGAATTTCCTGTGTGAAATTGTCAAGTTTTGTCGCAGTACCATTGTACTGTGATGGAATCAAATGGTAAAACCCACGGTACTGAATTTATATACCAAGTTATCTATATGATACACAAAGGTGTAAGGCCTTTATATTTGCATGGCACCATGTCCAAAATACTTGTATAAAATAAATGTTTTCCCTCATTTCAAGGGTTAAGGTTAGTCTGTAGTTATTAGCTTCATTTGAAAACAGTTGAAGTCTATGACAATGATTTATTTGAAATAATTAGCTTTGTGTGTGCGTGTGCGTGTGTGTGTGTGTGTTTGGGTGTGTCTGAAATAATCATTAATGTCTAAAAAATATGTCATTTTATGGATTAATTTTGAATTAAACACACAGGGAGGAAATAATTAATTGCCAGAATACAGCAGGATGTCTTCAATGCAATGAATTCCATGGATTAGTAAACAAATCAGTCATACCCCTTTCCTGCCTCCAGTAAAATTTGATGAATGGCTTGTTAAAAGCTAAACATGAGTCCGCAGATTGATTTATACAAATTCTCCCTGGCGGAATCTAGCGTCTGCTACCCCAACAAGCCATTATTAAATCAACAACTGCAAAATATGCACTATGAATTCTTACAAGTACACTGGGCTGTTCATCTTTGAAGCCTAGCAGGCTTGCTACACTGCAGCGTGTCTCAGTCCATCTTTCTCTGCCACTGTGTGCTGTTTTATTTCCATGTGCATGTTTGTGGGTGTTTGCTCTGATAGTTCTCTGTATATTACCCAGTACGCTGGAAGAGATTGTAGGCTGAGGACTTTATGTTGCTGCTATGTATCACAGAAGTCTTGCTTTCCAGGCTTCAGAGAGATGTCGGGTTAAAAAGTGTGGGCGAGAAACAGATCAATATTTAAGTCATTTGTTTTATTATAAATTATCCTCCCTGCCCAGTAGGGGGCAATACGCAAGAAGAATGTGAATCACAAAAAAACACAAGAAGAAGAATGTGAAATAAAATTGGAGTTTGACTGAGCAGGGAGGAGAATTTATAGTAAAAAAAAATTGATTGAAATATTGATCTGTTTCTCACCCAGACAAAACATATAATTTCAGAAGATATGGATTTAGCAACCATCTACTCCAGAGTCATCTGGAGTACTTTTATATTTTTGGAGATTTCAAATTTGGGCACCCATTAATTTGCATTGTATGGACCTGCAGAGCTGAGATATTTTTCAAAAAATCTTTGTTTGTGTTCATCAGATGAAATAAAGTCATGCACATCTGGGATGGCATGAGGGTGAGTACAATTATTTTTGTGTGAACTAACCATTTATTTTCTCAATCACATGTGTATGTCCCTATTTTAACAACACCTAACACTGCTTTGAACACTATTATGCCACCCATCCGGCGAAAAATGTAGCTAGCAACTGAAATGGCTTACATATACAAAGCATACAGTAGTATCACAAGGAATCCTCTAAAAAGTGTCAACTACTATCGCTTTCAGTGTGATTATAAAGCATGAAATCGGACATCAACAGTGTGGGAGGCTTGGTCAGCGAGGTTAACATTTGATCTATTTGCAGAATTGCACCACCTGGAGTGTCCACTTGGACAAAAAAAAGGGGGCTCAAGTTTCTCAATTCCAATGGAAAAATTCACACATGTTTTGAGCTTGGATATATTCGGCCACATCTGCCAACGTTATGCTTCAATGCTCAGCCAGCCAGGCCTCGCAGCAGACCCTTCCTCCTTACTCCCCCTACCTCATCTTGTCGCCTTTTGAGACTGCCAGCTGCACAGGCAGCAGTGTGTGGAGATCAGTGAGGTGGAGACAACAGATTCCTCCACTTTCTCTCTTACAGAACTGTTGCTTGGTAGTACCCCTTGATCAAGTCCGCCAAAGCAAAAAAGGACAAGTGGAATAGAGTAGAACAATAACAGTCTGCGTTCAGCCAGATGAAAAAAAAGCTGTCATTTTTTTATTTATTTCCTTGTTTCGTGTAACATGAAAGGTGAATTTTACATTGCATTTGAGTGTTCATGACAGAAGTATTGTGAATAATTGTATGTTGGATCATTTCAATTTATCGGTTGATCCAGCTCACAAAACTTGTCTAAATGATTCACCCATAAATCTGACTGATCCGGTTCACGAGTTCAGCTCACTGATTCAAGTTCTAGAGAGGAATCTTGACAGTGAGAAATTATGAATCTCGACTTCAGAAAACTTTAAATATGGTACTTTGAGTCATATGAATCACTTTTTCGGTCATTTTGGAGCTCGACAGCCCAAGTCCCCATTCACTGTCATTATATGGAAGAGATTTATCCAGGGTATTATTAAAAAAAAAGATAATTGTGTTCAAATGAAGAAAGTCATATGGGTTTGGAGTTACATTAGCATGAGTATATGACTAACGAGAGATTTTCATTTTGAAGCACATTAGTCTTTTGAAATAAAGTAAATATGGCCAGGTGTAGCATGTGTATTCCTTGGTGTTGATATTCTTTGGTTGAGTTCAGTCTGTGAGGTCTGTTAACACTGCAGGCAGTGCCTTGAGGGGCTCTCCCCCCTCCAGCTACATACATGTTCCGTTAATAATGCAATTACCTCAGCACAGCCATACCCTCTTAAACCTGAATGTTGTAAAACCCGAATCTCCCCACTTCCTGTTCAAACAAGATGATTCAGGTTAACAAACGCTGAACTCTAGACAAATGGATTTCAGTGCGGGTGAAGTATCTATACATATGGAGTGCCTTTTTATTATGAATTGTATCAAGTTCTGCATGTGCTTTTCTAGGCTACCTCTCATCCTTCTTGTGTGTGTAGTTGTGTAAAAGTACATCTTCAAGTGCTGGCTAGAGATAATTTTGGTTGGATTGTGTCGGACAAGTAGTAGTAATGCCATTTGTTTTGGAAAATGTAGGACTTTGCCAACCTTTATACGTTTCATGTGCTTGAATACCTTGATCTAATTACAAAAATACAAGTGTTCATTAATAAAATTATAATTTTTGATGTGTGCGTCTTATCAGCAAGGGAGGCAAGATTGAGCGGATTACATAGCTAAATGCTGTCAGGTAACAATTTATGAATGTTGAATTTATTAATGATGAATTAATATGGAATATCATTATTTTGATCAGTGTAAAATAAGCGCTACAAGATGATGCAACGGCTTGAAAAGGCAAATGAGTTTTTGTTGTTTTTACATTTTTATTTAAATACTTTTAATCCAATTAACTCAGAAATTATGTTTGTCCTTGTTAACTATAATTTGTTTCTTTATTGTCAAGAGTTTAAGGAATTTTTATCAAACAAACAGAGCAAAAAAAGGGGAAGTGTCACACATTGTATCTGAAGCTTGATTTGTATCAAACTTGACAGTGCAAAAAACTTTTACCAACCTCATTTAACATGGTGATAGCATAGTTTAATATCCCAGAACAAAAACGTGAAAAGATTGCCACCCATTTACACAATTTATGCCATAATGAGTGCTATCCCTTTAAGAAAATAACAGTAAGGTCGATTATGCTATTCCCCAGCAGGGAGTTAATCAACATATCCACCTTATGTAATATCTGTGATATACTCTTGTGAAAGAAAAATAATATAATAGCCAACTAAAACATTAGGTCTATCTACTGTAGTTATCAATGTATCAAGGTTGAGCTGATTTAGTCTTGGCTATTATAATGATGTAGAACAGATGGGATGGAAAGAGATGAGGACACAGCTGGAGTTTTCTTCACTAAAAAAAATATGATTTTTGTCAGTAAATATCTGTTGTAACTGGATAATTATAAAGAGGCTGAAGATGAATTGTTGTTGTGTACATATCTATGGGGTGTTGCACATGTGAGAGAAAACATTTTGGCTTACACTAAAGAAGATAGTGACATACAGATGCGGTTTATGTCCCTTAGGACCTTTTTGAACAAATAATAAATACATAAATAAAAACTGTCATTATTTTCCCCCTAACACATTTTCCCCAAACATGTATTTTAAACACACATTCTTCCATGTATTAAAAATAAATAATAATAAAAATAAAATCTTCACAGGGTTCATTTGCCACAATGAAACTGTATTGGACGTACACAAATAAAGAAAATAATAAATAAAATCACATCATTCCACAAACCACAAGAAAAGCAATCAACACTTTGATACTCAATAAACTGTAATCAAATATGCCTGCTTTGTTGATTACATCAAGCGATATTGGTTCTTGTGACATTTGGTAGCAAGACAAGATGAGACCGTTATAGTCGTAGCTGCCATATTTGATGTAAGCTCTTTATTAAGGGTTTGATTTTTAGAGTGAATAACAACTTAAATTGAATTCTGTTTATCACACAAATTGATCATATGGCTTCGGAAGACTTGGAATATAGTGTGTTATTTAAATAACTTTTACTGTGGTTTTATGTTATTTTGTTTTTGTTTTTTTGCCCCGTGAACACTATTTTATTTAATTCTCACATAAAGCTATGAAAAATTCATATGGGTTTGAAGCAACAATAAACAGTAAATAATGACAGAATTTTCATTTTTGGGTGAACTAATCCTTAAAGAACAACATTCAGTTATCAAAGCTGTGGCAGAGTATTCATAAACAGATCAATCCGAACACACACACACACACACACACACACACACACACACACACACACTCACACACTTCTAATTAGAGAATATTACCTCTCACCATAAATTTCCTTCTAGAGAGTAAATGTGTTTGTGTGTGTATGCGGGTTTGAGTGGTTTACGAGGACAATATTTTAGGTTACAAACTAGTAATTACAAGGGTATTATGCTATAAATGTGGTTTATGAGGACAAAAAAATCTTCAGGACTTGAAATGGTTACTAAAGGCCATTAGATGTATTCTACTTGAATTACGTCTGACTTTATTGATCGGTGAGATTCGCCTGTTGCAGTCAGGGAGGAGTTGTAAAGAGAGTCGTCAAGCTGGACACTTTTCCTGCTTGTGAGTCTGGCCAATCTTGAATAGGCTGAATCATCATTTAGAACTTCTGCAGATGCTCAGAAGCAACTGTGCTGGTTGAGCCAAGTGGCTGTTATCGAATTACTCTCGCAGTACTTTAAAGGCATGCATAACAATGATGCAGAGGTGGCGCCGTCTCAAGTCGGACAACATATTTAACCAACATGCACTGCTTCAAGTCCGGCACCAGTCGGTCTATACAGAGTTGCATGAAGTCAAACACACCTAATGGTATCGTAAGTCCCATGACCAAACATTACAAGTTCAACCATATTTGATACAGTGGAGAAGATTTTTATACAATGACAAATTCAGTTTTTGATGTGCTTCTCACATTGTCCTTGGCTTCAATATGTGGCTTCAGAAGACTTGGAATATAATCCATGAGTCATATGGACCACATATATTTTATATTTTTATGGTGCTTCTTCTCATTTTGGAGTTTGGCATTGGAAATCACCATGTACTTTAATTGTCTAGTATAGCATTATTTTGTGTTCAAACAGAAGAACAAAAATAAACCTGGGTTGGAACAACATGAGGGTGAGTAAATCATTCCAAAATCTTCATTTTTGGCATCATTAGTCTTCAGCGCCCAAAGGGCATGCTGCATTGTAAGCCTTTGTCTAGCCAATGGCATGACTGTGCTGTATCCTATTCCTAGCTGTTTGCCATATTGCTCCTAGACTAATAAGAAAAGTACAGGAATGAATAAATAACAGTATTATTATGTTTTATTTATATTTTTTCACTGTGCAGAGGTGAACCTGGGTAGAATTAAAACTCACCATGCACTACATTTGTTGGCTCAATGTCCTTTGGCTCAAAGATGAAACTCCCATTGTGGAAGACAAATTAGACCAACACCAGACATTGTTTCAGTATGTACCTGCTGGCTCAGACAGTGTTATTTGAAGGCATAATAACAGGGACAGCCTTGTTGGAGCTTGGTTAATCCAGACCTGGGGACCAAGGCGAATGCAAAAATAAATGGTATCTGAGCCAAATGCAGCCTAATTGAATTCTGCCTATTGGGCCAGAGCTGATGGCCAGATCAATCAACGCTTTGCGTCTCCCTAGCTACACCCACTGAATCCTTTATTTATCAAAGTATCATCCTCTCTGCATCGCTAATACTGTAGCTTTCACTTACAGCTTAAATAGCCCTGTGCATTAATTAATGCCTTCTTTTGACCAGTGAAACTCCTTTCTGCTGACCAGTGCCTCTTAGCTGAATGTAAAGGAATATCTCAAATATCAATTATTATAATACTTGTATGACACTACTATTGGCACAACATGGATATCCTGAAAAGTAAACATACTGTATATATATATATATATATATATATATATATATATATATATATATATATATATATATATATATATATATATATATATTATTCATATTATATTTGATGTGCTGAATTGAACAGTGATACATTTCAGTCCATATTTATAGAGCAAGGAGAGGAAGTTGTCATGGCCAAACTATCAAACATTTGGTATCTCTGAAAAGCCCAGGGAGTCATCTGATAATACCTCAAGATTTACCACTGTAACATGTATGGGCTAAGAAAAAGTTAAATACAAATGTCCTATACAAAAATGAATTGATGAGGATAATGACCTTTAAAACCTAATATATCAAATATGATACATTTAAAAAAAAGTTTTTTGACAATTATTTCATATGCCAGGCTTTGCAGGGTTAATAATATAGAGTTTGTGAAACATCAAGGGGTGCATTTCCCAAAATGTGTGTATTGAACGAGACAATGAAACACAAGAAAGCAAAAGAAGTATGCCATTATATTCAATACTAAGAATAACTATGAAGGAATACATATATCTTTTGGTCAGTCAATATAAATGTCTGATTTTGGTGATAAACTTAACCCCTTATTCTCTAAAGAGCCAGAACCTTTATGTTTTTCATTATCATCTCAACCCATATTCACATCATCCAGTCCTGCATTTTTATTTACAGCCACCCAGCACTTCTTTATTCATCTATCTTAAATCACTCTCCCAACCTTGACCTGGATGTGTTTAGGAGGAAGAGCTTTATGTGATTGACAGGCTAGATTTATGCCCATGTCCTTCCTCATAGGGGACAGATTTGTGCTTCAGATTTTAGCGGGTAGCCGCCAATCACTCATGGCCCTTGCTAATCTGCACTCGGCATTCAGCTTCAAGGTGCAGACCCTGACTGACGCTCTTAATTATCTGCTGTGCAATCACTAATTGGACGATGCAGCAGAAGTGTGGAGAGAGGATCAACAATTAATCAGTGGAACTGTGCTTTGAAAGCCTAAGCTATTATTGCCCACAGTCAGACTATATATATATATATATATATATATATATATATATATATATATATATATATATATATATATACTGTATATATATAAATCGGTGCTCTATACCAGCCATGTGAGTACATTTTATGTGTAAAAAACCAGTAGCTGTAAAATAGGTGAACGAAGGACTTGAGCTGTCTGTGTTCCTTTGCCTGAACTGCAAATATGCACAAGACCTATTATAAACAAAACTAGCATAATCTATTATGATCTCCACTACCTTCGATGGACAACATTTGAGTGTCATTTGCAAGGTTCAGTCCAATATACATTGTATATACTGTATAAGTGTGAATACTAGGAATTAATCAAGGAATAAATCTTATGAAGTAGAAAGTTGCTACTTTTCTTAACTATGCTAACTATGCTCCCTAAGTCTTTTCAAGGAAAGTCTTGCTATGTAGGCAAAAGGCATATAAAGCTGCATTCAGTTCAACTCGTAAAGTCTGAATTCCCAACTTTTCACTTAGAACAGTGCACTGGAACTCCATTTGAAGTCGGACTTCAAACTTGAAGATGCAGGTGCATGACATCACACACAATGTCTGCATCCAAAATCTTTGCAAATGTATTAAAAAAATACAAATAAAAAAATAACATTTACATAAGTATTCAAAGCCTTTGCCATGACACTCAAAAGTGAGCTCAGGTTCATCCTGTTTCCACTGATCATCTTTGATATGTTTCTACAACTTGATTGGAGTCCACCTGTGGTAAATTCAGTAGATTGTACATGATTTGAAAGGCACACACCTGTCTATATAAGGTCCTACAGTTAACAGTTCATGTCAGAGCACAAACCAAGCCATGATGTCCAAGGAACTGTCTGTAGACATCCGAGACAGGATTATATCGAGGCACAGATGTGAGGAAGGGTACAGAAACATTGCTGTAGCATTGAAGGTCCCAATGAGCACAGTGGCCTCCATCATTCGTAAATGGACGAAGATTGGAACACCAGGACTCTTACTAGAGCTGGCCGCCTGGCCAAACTGAGCGATCGGGGGAGAAGGGCCTTAGTTAGGGAGATGACCAAGAACCCGATGGTCACCCTGATAGAGCTCCGGCGTTTCTCTTTGGAGAGAGGAGAACTTTCCAGAAGAACAACCATCTCTGCAGCACTCCACCAATCAGGCCTGAATGGTAGAGCGGCCAGAAGGAAGCCACTCCTCAGTAAAAGGCACATGACAGCCTGTCCGGAGTTTGCCAAAAGGCACCTGAAGGACTCTCAGACCATGATAAACAAAAGATTGAACTCTTTGGCCTGAATGGCAAGTGTCATGTCTGGAGGAAACCAGGCATCGCTCATCACCTGGCCTGGCAATACCATCACTACAGTGAAGCATGGTGGTGGCAGCATCATGCTGTGGGGATGTTTTTCAGCAGCAGGAACTGGGAGACTATTCATGATCGAGGGAAAGATGAATGCCGCAATGTACAGAGACATCCTTGATGAAAACCTGCTTCAGAGCGCTATGGAACTCAGACTGGGGCGAAGGTTAATTTTCCAACAGGACAACGACCCTAAGCACACAGCCAAGATAACAAAGGAGTGACTATAGGACAACTCTGTGAATGTCCTTGTGTGGCCCAGCCAGAGCCCAGACTTGAACCCGATTGAACATCTCTGTAGAGATCTGAAAATGGCTGTGCACCGACGCTCCCCATCCAACCTCATGG
Organism: Xyrauchen texanus; assembly: GCF_025860055.1. Taxonomy (NCBI): domain Eukaryota; kingdom Metazoa; phylum Chordata; class Actinopteri; order Cypriniformes; family Catostomidae; genus Xyrauchen; species Xyrauchen texanus. The sequence goes on along the minus strand of NC_068304.1, from coordinate 32,554,455 downwards.
AGCTTGAGAGGTCCTGCAAAGAAGAATGATAGAAACTGCCCAAAAATCGGTGTGCCAAGCTTGTAGCATCATACACAAAAAGACTTGAGGCTGTAATTGGTGCCAAAGGTGCTTCAACAAAGTATTGAGCAAAGGCTGTGAATACTTATGTACATGTGTTTTTAATAAATTTGCAAAGATTTCAAACAAACTTCTCTCATGTTGTCATTTTGGGAAATTGTTTGTAGAATTTTGAGGAAAATAATTTATTTAATCCATTTTGGAATAAGGCTGTAATAAAACTAAATGTGGAAAAAGTGAAGCGCTGTGAATATTTTCCAGATGCACTGTATATATATATATAAAACATTTACTGAAAGTAAATAGTGACTCAGGCAAACATTATATCTAATATCTCCTTATTGTGTTGCATGGAAGAAAGACAGTCATATGGGTTTGGAACAACATGGTGAAATACTGATTGAGTAATTATGTTTGTGAAGTAAATGTACTTTTACTTGAGTAGAGTTTTTGGCTACTCTACCCACCTCTGCTGCTTAATCAGTTAACTGCTTAATCGACAGCATGTTTGAATGAAGGGAACTCTTAAGGAATCTGGTCTCAGAACAATTGTAAAGCACCTTATTTTCATCCTACCCCCATATATAGTCTCCAAAGACATAATTTTTCCGTTTTCGTATGCAGTCAATTTAAGCACCTTGATAGAAATTAATAATAAATATTCACATTTAAGCAAGAAAAAAGCATCAGTGAATCAACATTCCTACTTTACATGATACTAAAACCTGTTTTACAAAATACAGGTATGTAAAATATGGTAAAATATACTATTTTTTGCTAATCGTACACCTGTAAAACAAATGCTAGCATTGCATAGCATCATTGATCCTCTGCAACTTGGTTGCTATGAGATGTTTATGTTGACAATTGAACTCCTACTGCTAACACTGCTAATGTCCATTAAGCAGAGGAATGCCTTTAAGGTCAGAGATAAAGATATATCAAAAAGGAATATCCCACATCCTAAATCTCCATAACTGTTCACTGAGATTCCGTTTCAATTACATTTTTTCAAATTAGCTATAAACTTTTACAACAATGTTTTGTATTTGTATTATTATTTAAGTTTTGTTTTTGTTGGTCCAGATAATGTGCATTCATTTTCTAGTGTACAAAGCAGATGCCTCCATCTAAAAAAAAAAAAAAAAAAATGGTTGAGTATATAAACTGAAAGAATGGACTTCAATTCCATTCATTTTTCAACAATTGGTCCATCTCCTCCTCTTTGTACTATTTCTGTCTATGCTGAACCTAGCTCCTGAGTATCACTGTGTATTATATGTGTAATACTCCACAAAATGACATCCACTGCCTAAGATCATTTCAGATTGACAAATGCATATTTCATATTGAATTCGGGGTCAGTGCTAAATAAATTGGTCTATAAGAGCTTTTTCATTGCAGAGAAGGTGAGGGTTTATAGCTGGGTCACTGGCACCACTACATATCAGATTCCATTAAGATTCTCATTCTCTTATTATCTTAGAGTTTCTACTGTGTGCTTTTGTGAAAATATGACATTTCACGATTTGAATGTACTATATATATATATATATATATATATATATATATATATATATATATATAGATAGATAGATAGATAGATAGATAGATAGATAGATATATAGATATAGATATAGATATAGATATATATATATATATAGATATAGATATACACAACAGATAGTTCCGGTCCTTGAATCTGAATGAACGAAAGACGTTCCATGAGCACTGATGGTCTGACACCATTAGTACTCGGGCGCTTCACTGTGTGTGTATCCCACCGCTTGTGTTCGTGCCATTCTAAACTAAAGTGTAAGAGCAGTGCAGATCTGTTAAGTACGGAAGAGGATTAGGGCCAAGCAATAATAAAAAAATAAAACCATCTCGAGAATAAAGTCATTATAATGCGAGATTAAACTCGTTAAATTTCGAGAAAAAAGTCGAAATACAATCTTGAGAATAAACTCATTAAATATCGAGAATAAAGTCATTATAATGAGAGATTAAACTTAACAAGTTTTTTCTCGAAACACAACGACTTTATTCTCGATATTTAATGAGTTTATTCTCAAGATTGTATTTCGACTTTTTCTCGAAATTTAACGAGTTTAATCTCGCATTATAATGACTTTAATCTCGATATTTAATGAGTTTATTCTCAAGATTGTATTTCGACTTTTTTCTCGAAATTTAACGAGTTTAATCTCGCATTATAATGACTTTAATCTCGATATTTAATGAGTTTATTCTCAAGATTGTATTTCGACTTTTTTCTCAAAATTTAACGAGTTTAATCTCGCATTATAATGACTTTAATCTCAAGATGGCTTTATTTTTTTTTATTATTGCTTGGCCCTAATCCTCTTCCATAGTTAAGAGCTATGGTTTGTCTTTTTTTTTTTTTTTTTACTTGTATTTGTTTTGACATTACATATGTTAGCCAGCAGGTGGTGGCAAAAATATTTTTTATGTGTAATATGAGCCAGTTAGGTGAAGTGAAGCCGCTTCAGCCATTTACATACAACAGCTCTTCGTGATCGCATGTATTACTACTATTAAATCTAGGAAATAGCTTGAAATAGTTTTAAACTAACAACTTCATTATTATGGCTCATCACAGCTGAGAAACACAACAAATTGATTAATTACACGATCTGAAGGCGCTTACTTCTTAACAGACTTTCCACATTGTAGTGGACACACTGTTTAAAATGGAGGACATTGCGGTTTCTTTAGTCAATGACTCTTGCACATTGGCTACTGTGAAATAGGGAGAAATACCCCCGCTTGGACCGCTATATTTCCACTGAGAAAACTGATCTTCAGAAAGCTGACAGCATCTCTGCTTGAGTGTGGCAACGTGATACCACATGCTCCGTCTATCTCTCTCTCTCTCTCTCTCTCTCACACACACACACACACACACACACACACACGCATCCATCCATCCTTTTTTTATCCAATAACTTGTTAGAAACAGCACAAGCCATTATTCTATTTCAGAAGTGAAATTTGTATATATAAAAATGGACAGCACTCTTTTGATATGCAGTACTTTTTAAACTAAACCCTTTGACCCTGCAGACAATGCACCTGAATATGTTTGAAGCGAGCAGCTCAAAAATCCAAATGGTGCTGACAGCGAAAAGCAGATGGTAATTGCTTTCATCTCTATCCATCCACTGACATTTCAGTAAAGTGTAAATTACATTTGATGGCGCAGAAGCGTTTTTGAAAAGGATGCCCATTAGGGGCCTTTATATGATTGTTAAAATCAAGAGAAATCATTACAGGGGGAATTTGTTAAGTGTGGAACAACCTTGGTGAAACTGTGGGCATCAATAATCCAACTGCAAAGGCTATGAGTGTGTCGCAGATGTATGATTGCGCTTGAATGGATGCTGTGAGCCCCTGTCTTCCTCCTACTCCTTCAAGACCATTAGATGAATTGTTGAATTTCAAACTTCTGGATGCATATCTCTCCCCCATAATAACTTGGCAAGGTTTATCACCATGTACACACAAGATCCTTCAGGCTCAGCTGGCTACCACAGATTAATAGTCAAATAAACATTGCATGCTGACAGTGGATAATGTAAGATGAGTCTTCGGTTTATGTGTGTGTGTTTGAGTGTATCTGTTTATGTCAATAGAGATCGGGAGGGGGATTGTGCTCTTCATCTTTCCTCCAATCCAAATGTTCAAACTAATTTCCTGTCATGCATTCACAAGTAAAAACAAATAAACCAACGCAGGACGGGGCCAGCCTGGTTACGGCATGATGGCTCCTTTTCTAATGAAGATTTGTCTCCTCCACTGCAAACACATATAGCTGTTGGAATAAACATCAGCTATGCAGGAAGCCTGCATATTTATACCCCAGTTGCACAGGGCATTAGACACATCAGGGAAGCTGCAGGGATAAAATAAAGATGGATTGCCTGTGATGATGGGCTCTCTGAAAAAATTATAAATGGCAGTTAGAAGAGGCCTGGGGGTGTTTTGCTTTTCCCATAAGCCACTGAGAAAGAGAGACAGGGGCATTTGGGTAGCATCAAACATCATAAGGCTTTATTGAATCTTATCTTTATTTTTATTTATTTTTTCTGTCTGTGTCTTTCCTCTTGATCTCATCAAATTATTCCAAAAAGTGCTTCCAGGCTTCATAATAACAGAATGGCATAGTGACATATGGCATTCACACTTTTATTAATCCAGTTCAGTATTGATGACATTCGCTATGAATTTGATATTTATATGTACAGTGAAATATCTGCCCTTCGTTTTAAGTGGGCCCGTTTCATTTAATTACAATACAAATGGGTTTGTGTGACCAAGAACTAACAACATTTCAAATGACCCAGATTAAGCACCTGGTTGGATAAATTAATCAACCGATATCATTTTTTATTGTTTCCAAGGTAACCCCAAGGTTCCAATAGTGAACTGTGCCATTCTTGTGAAAGAAAAGAAAAAGACCCATTAGTCACTAAGCATGCATAATGAAGGGAACAAATGGGAATATTCCACTGTTAAAAACCATTTACTATAAAATACACATTTGCAATTTTAAAACAAAAGATGTAATGCAAAAGTAACCTGCACATAAATGACCCTGGTGCTGATACTCTGTTCACTCACAGTTAGCAAGATAAAAGAGCACATTTGATGTTCGTGGAACTGAACTTTGAACAATGTATTCCCATTGCTTTGACAAAGATTAAGTGTAAAGATAGATCAAAGCTGTATGAATAAAAAGCCCTAAAGGGTAGTTCATGTGGCAGGGGAGGGAAACACATGGCCAAAAATATCTTCTTTTTTTAATCCATGAAAATGTAACCAGATACTTTATTCAAGAACATTCACCTTTGAATTTGTCAGATTTCTGAAATGTCAAGTGATTCATCTATATGAGTATTTAAGAAGAGCACTTTTCGTTTAAAATAATAACAACAATAATAATAATTGAACACATGTTACAATGTTTGTCTGATATGGGTCCAAATGTTTTAACAGTCACTGAAACATAGTTAAACTTTCCTATTGAAAGACCAGCAAAGGTACTGTTAGCATGAAAACCAGTGTGCTGTTCAACAGCAATTCAGGTCAAGCTGGTCGATCAGCATGGCTTTTCTTGTGAAACTGGTTAACAAAAGAAATTATGCCAGTAAAGCTAGTTTAAAAAAATATGTCATACAAGTTTGGAACAAAGCCAGGGTGATTAAAATTATGAAATATCAGTCCCTTTAAGAAGTCTAGAGGGGACCAGCATCCAAAATGTGACACAAGCTACTGACCAACAAAGCTGGAAGATACATTTTCAATATTACCATCTTCATTACAAAGGGAAATTAAGATGTTGTGTGTAAACTGGGCCTCGCTGATCCCCAGCCACTCTGAGAAGTGGTGCAATCTTTTTCGCCTTCATTTAATTGTTACAGTAGATAAGAAAATATGCACAGGGAAATAGGCGAGATGAATTGTGTCAGCAATTAAGTGTAAGTGTCGGTGATGTCTCTTAAGATGATGGCTTAAAAAAGCCATGCAGTCCACCATGTTTTCTTGTTTTTACACCAGGGAAGCCATTTTATTTTTGAAATTAGTAAGTTTAAAGCATTGTTATTATGAATTGTCTCAGGTAGAACAATCAGACATTCAAACTCCCAAAACATCTGCTGAGGAATGAAGGCAGAGCCCACAGGTGTGTTGTTTGATTTATACATTTGGAGGGATTAAATGAGCAGCAAGGCATGAATAAATGGGGGCCCGCTTATGGCCCATATATTGAGAATACCAGAAGATGACAATCCATCTCTCAGCAGGGAAGAGGGAAGGAGAAAGTGGAAAATATTATAAATATGATGTTCTCACACAAACTATTGGCAGCGTCCACAAACAGTGAGATGAAGACTGTAAACATGCCATCTTATGAGATGATATTGTCATAACGGATTGTTGTCCACAATTTAATTATTCAGACTATTGTTCTTCACTGATCTGTTGGGATAGTGTTGTGCAATTAAGGTGCTATAATGCTTTTCTAATAATCTGAATTCTCTGGGACGAATTTACTATACAGTAAGTTTTCACTGTTCTTTGGTGAAAAATCTGTGTCTTACTCACCATTTGGTGACCATTTACAAAAAACACTGTATCCGCAAAGCAACCAGCATTGTGGACAACCCCACACACCCCCTCACACAAACTCTTTACCCTCCTGCCGTCTGGCAAGAGGTACCGAAGCATTCGGGCCCTCACGGCCAGACTGTGTAACAGCTTCTTCCCCCAAGCCATCAGACTCCTCAATACACAGAGACTGGTTTGACACACACACACGTCCTGAGTTGCACTTTAATTACTGTCACTTTATAACTGTCTGCTACCTCAACTGCTATGTGCATAGAACACTATCTCATAGTATGTTATGTTTTTAGAAACTGTCATCTTTTTGCACTACTGTGTACTGGTCGGCGCTGCACTGTCTCTCACTGTGCCTATTGTCCTGTTCATTATCAGAAATTTCTTGTACTGTCCCGTACTTTTTGCACATGTTTGCACGTGCACTTTATATAGGTATATAGGTATATTTAGGTATTTTAGGTATTTTATTTAGTTGTGTAGTCTCATGTGGTCCTGCGTTTGTCCTATTTTTTTTATGTAGCACCATGGTCCTGGAGGAACGTTGTCTCGTTTCGCTGTGTACTGTACTAACCGTATATGGTTGAAATGACAATAAAAACCACTTGACTTGACTTGACTAGACTTTTGCGATCCAGTTTAATCATACGCAATCTACACTGGTATAGGGCTGCACTGTGCATATGCAAATGTGTTCATTGACATTCGTTTCGGTGCAAACATGCTTCCTTTCTGTGTAACTTAAGCTAATTATAGATTGTCAGTGCTATTTGCCTGGCAAAATTAAAGGAATATTCTGGGTTTAATAAATGTTAAGCATTTATTGAAATTGCTGAAAATTGACAGCATTTAAGCCATAATGTTGATTACCACAATAAATAAATAAAACATGGTAAATATAGACAGATATATGCATCGACACACGGACAGACAGACCGATACTATATATATATATATATATACTGTATATACACACACACACACACACACACATACATACATTCAGAAATACATATTTCAATGTATCTGTCTCTCCTTTTCTTTTAAAAAAAGGCAAAAAGCAAAAATAAAATGAGGCACTAACAATGGAATTAAATGGGAAGATTTTAGGAAGATTTCAGGGCATAAATGTAATTTAGAATATTAAAAATGCACTTACATTAATACTTTTGTTAAAATATTTGAGCTATAAAGTTAATGAATTCATTGTTTATCAGGATTACACGGTTTACAGGTTTAAAGCATTAAGTCATCATGTAAACAAACTTGCAAAATCTGAACTTAAAACAGTAAACGTTAGTAAGTTATTTTATCACAGTAAAATCATGTTAACATGCATATTGTTTACTTCTTGGCTTATACTTTTAAAACTTTTGAAAAAGTGAGTATTTTAATGTTTGCAGAGCTGCCTGATTCACTTATACATTCAGTAGAAGTGCTTCTGAGTTTACATTTATATCGAGTCAAAATGGGTATTTTGATTAAAAATGTGTTTACATGTCCATGTATTCATCTGCATTCACCACAAGACACTCTTTAGAGCTCTTTAGAGCATGCATCGACATACACGTGAGCATTTGAATCAATACTCTTAACTGCTGGTACTTTTGACAGGTGGCTATTAAAATATTAAACTGAGGAGAGATTTTGCAGCACCCCTTGCCAGACACCCAGTTTGGGAACCACTGGTGAAGTGAACCACATTTTTAGCATTAAAATGCTAAATCAGAATTGCTGCTTGCAAATTGCATTCAGCACTAATCTTAAAACAAGCAGACAGCATACGCATATAAACAACGCTACTAGTGGGCACAATTCATTCTCAGTGAATTGCATACACTGAGCTTATTTTTGAAGTCCATGGAACATTACAAATCCAAATAAATTTTACTCTTTCAGATATCTCATCAAAGGAACAAAGCTTACCAGAGAAGACCTGAGCCAATCCATCTGTACGGTTGTCCAGAGTGCCTCAGGACTGTGTCCATTAAGAGATGTGTGAGGAATGATAATAAGATCTTGTATGGCTGGCTCTATGGTGTCTGACTTATGTGACTGATTGTCTGGGATTGAAAGTGTGTGAATGCTCTGCCGCTAATGTCAGCCTAGTGAAATAAAATGACTAATGCGGGGAGCAGTGAAAGTAATAGGATTCCAGTTCCTGATTCTTCATTTGATCAAACGACAGTAAGGAGGAATAATTGACAGTTGGTTCCACAAAGAGAAGATGAGAAACGGAAAAAAGTCACTGATCTGTTGGCGCACACAAATTCCTCATTATAGAAAAAGCATTTGGGTCGACTCTTATATTGTCAGTGAAATTGCAGATATTCATTACATGCAACGGAAACAAAAGTACTGGCCAACGTAATGTATGTGGCAATACCAGTCTCACTCACAGGTTTGGCTATTTTAGCTACACCCATTACTAACATGTGCATAATATACAGCATGCAGCCATGCGGTCTCCGTAAGCCTACCACACTAACCGACTCAAAACTCGTTTCCTTTTATGTTTTTAGTCTGTGACTGCTTTGCGACGAGAAGTCTCAGATCGCACAGGTGGTCTTGTAGTGTGACTTGCCCAGACCAGTCGCATATGCTCTGATGGAAGTCAAACCTGCTTGTCCTAACGAGTGAGAGACTGACAATAAGCAAAAGTCAATGAAATACAGAGAGAGAGCAAGAGGGGAGTACTGCATTGAGAAGCAGGAGGGGAAAAAAATATATAAAATTAAATAAAACATCACCCACGTCTACCTACAGACTCATTATTATTTTAAGCGTTATTTAATTTTTTTTCATTTATGTGCAAATCATTGCAATAGAATCCTTATTTCATGTAGACGGAAACAATAGACTGAGTCCAGAGCGGCGACTGCAAGTCATGTAGTGCGTGCTTGGCTTTAGACATTCATATCATTAGAATGGGTTGTGCTAAAGAGCTCAGTGGTTTTAAACATGGCACTGTAAGAGAATGCCACTAGGAAAAGGGTTTAAATCTGGTATCGAAGAACTTGACTGTTCCTGGATCAACAAAGTCATCAGTTGGTCCTGGAACAAAGTCATCAGTTTCCTATCTTAGAAAATGTTTTCCTTAAACCTGATCCTTCCCCTAACCATAACCCTTACCATACCCCCTAAATTAGACATAAATCATAGGTGGATATAAATGGTGTACAAACCCCTAACCCAACCTTAAGCCTAAACCTTAAAATCTGATTGGTTGACAGACAAGCATATTGATTCCTGGTTTTCAGTTGTCCACATTCTTTTGGCCCTGTAGTGTAAGTAAAAATAAATATAGAGTCTTGCATTTTTTTGTGAAACTGCACTTGATGTCGATTGTTTATCTGTTCTGTTGTGTACTAAAAATAACTGTGTTGAGAGGAGCCCATTACAAGTGTCTCTCAACTTTTCTCCGATGTAGACTAGACCTCTCCAGATCACTCAGACACACATCTGTCTTTTCCTCCTTCCATTAGCTGTTTCTGCCATGATGGGCACATCGCATTTTAAACTGCCAGTCTGCGGTGACATTGAGAGGGACCTCTCATCAAAACAAACATTTGTCTCTCTTTCAGAACTATTCAGATCAGTGAATGAGAGTTGACACTGGAGGCAGAGAAAGATTTGTCCCAATCAGCCTTTGGCGACGTGACGGGAAGAGGATGCGTGTGGTCCTGGTTGGTCTCTGATGAATCCTCCACTTAGTCTTGATTTCTGAGGAGCGTGTTCCTCAACCAGAGTGTCAGGTTAAATCAAAGCTCTGCTACAGATACTGCTATGATATAAACACAGCATAAATCATTTTCCTAATCAGAATTTTTGACTTGCTTTCCAGTACAAATGACTAAATATCCTTTAAATAAGTGTGAGAAGCTAATATATAACACATAAAGCTCATTAGTAAAAGTGCATTAGTCATAACTTGAATTAACAATAGTGTTTTTATTTTATTTTATTTTTTTGCAATATTTATGAATCTTGGTTTAGGCACTCTAACAATATTTCATTTAAAAAGATGCATTAGTATCTATTGAAATGATCATTAACAAATATAAGTAAGCGCTGTGAAAGTATTGTTCATTGTGAGTTCATGTTAACTACTATGGTCAGCTAATGTTAACTAATGAATACAACTTTTTTAGTAAGTGTTTCTAATATAAGACATGTTTTCAGTCAATATATACAGTATATATTCCTTAAAACATTAAATATAACAAGTTGCTAATTGGAAAGGAAAACTTAATTCAAGACATAATCTCTCACATTAGTCACATTATCTTTTTGCAAAATTTTGCTTCTCAAGTAAATGACTCTTGTTTAAAGGGTAGTTAGACATTTGCACAGGGAAACAAGACAGATACTAACTAAGATATTGCAACACAGTTGAAGGGAATGGAGGAGGCAAGAACTGGCTTGATGATATAAATAATATTTTAATGATAAACTGAACCGAAAGGACAGCCATACACAGGTGTCGGGCAGCTGCCCGTAACTCTCTCTCTGTTGCACTGCTGTCTCTGTTCGCCCTCTCGGCTTCATCAGCCTAATTAGGGGCCAGGTGTGCAGAATCACGACCCGGCCCCGCCCTCCGCCCTGCCACAGATATCAATTTATAATTTTTTGCAATGATTAGATTGTTCATTGTTGTTAGAGGGATAATGTTCCTCAGCAACATTAAGATAAAAACATGTTCAGAAGGTTCACTCTCCTGCCACATCGTCCAAAGACGCGTATTACAAGGTGTCATGTTTAATGATGGCATGCTGTTGCTGACGTTCGCCATGTCAGCAACCACACAGAGAAGTTGAGAAGTTGAAATGCCACCCAGTCTTAAATGTATTCACCTTTTAAACCTTTGTCGATCTTGAATAATGGGCAAGAGTTTTATGCAATTGCAAGCAACCAATGCATGGGGCCAGGGGTCAATATCGCCTATTTCATGGTACACTAATGGGTCTGGCAGACAACCATTATGAGAAGGTGATAGAGTCCTTCTTTCAACATGTGCTGATGCAGTCTCTGAGTTTAATGAAGCACTGCCCTGAACATGCACCAATTTACACAGCACCTCTTAAAAAAGCCCAGCACTGAGGACAACTCGCTCTTGCAAGAGCAGGGCCGTCAGTGGCACCTTGCCACAGATCATGATACTATTACAGAGCCATAGAAGAGAAGAGGCTCTTTCAGAGAGGTGTGGGTGATTGAGAACATGAAATTGCTGTATTAAAGGCAGAAGAGTGTTACAGCACACTTCCAGGACATGGTGTCTGTTGAGACAGATGTGAAGGGAATCTATCTTACGAGACTGAAGAGGTCATTACCTTTACTTGGCACACTCCATTTTCTAAGTGCATATGTGGAGGTGATAGGTTACACTCATGAATAGTAAATTCGAAAATATCTGTATGTGTATTCATGAAGGCCAGTACATTGGGGTCCAAATGTATAAGAGCACTAATGGAAATGATTCTATTTAGCATTTTTTCTCATTTTACACCTTTTTTTTTTTTTTTTCAAAAATCAGAAAAGTTGAGTTTAAAACCATAACTTTCTTAAATTATTTTCATTATTCTAATTCCAGTCCTAAATTAGAATCCCAGATTTTCAATGTGGTCTCTGATCTTTGAACCCCACTGTATATACTGTACATATTCTGATTGTATGAATATGGTATAACTAGTCTTTGTTAGAATATTTTTAAAGGCTTCACCAGGTGGTGAGGACCGTGTGAATATCATTATTAGTACTTTAAATACAGCTCAAATCCGATTGTCTAAAATAATTACCAACAACCCATTGTAAAAATCTAACAAGCTTGCAGTGAAATTGCCTTGATTCAAACTGCCACAAATGACAATTTACATGCAACGTATCATTACACAAGTTTCCCAAATGCCACTTGATCAAACGCACATTCGCATTTCAAAGAACTAGATTTTTTGAGCCTTGTAAAGAACAAAAAAGTCACATCTGCCCTCAGATAAATAAATGCCAGTATAAAAGCACATGAAAAGGCAGATAGAAGCGAAAGAGTGCGTGCTGGCTGAAAATATAGCTATTCATATTTTATGTCCTTTACAATGCGTTATCAAACTCTTTAAACAGTGCACAGCTGCACAGTATTATAAACTCTGCCATTTTATTATACTTTGAAATAAGTAAAGAATTAAGTTGAGTAAGTAAAAGCATACTGCAAAATACAAGGAATACAGGTTTCCCATTTTTTTTTTTTTTTAAATAAATGCAGAAATAAATACTAATTTATGTTTATATGCAAATTATAGACAGACAAAAAAAAAATAAAAGAGGAAATATACAATTAAAAGTAACTTTTTGTACTGCCGACCTCACCACTTCACTGTTTTGCTAGCTTCAGAACATTTTATGATTAAATAAATAAATAAATATCCAATTAAGAAAAAAAAAAATCACTCCTGTTTGAAAAAATATGCACAAACCAGTTTATAAATGAAATTATTTGAATGGATGTAACAGACATTTACTTTCTTTTTTCATAAGTGAAACAGATAAGAAAGGAAGAAAGAAAGAAAGACAGAAAGCTCTGTTTTGAAGGGTGGTCCCAAATGATTTAATAATCTCAGATTGCCTCTCTCTTTGCTCTGCTTTGCTAGATTGGGACTAGCAGAGCTCCATACTGTCTATTGAGCTGTAGGACTAAGGCTTCAGGAAACTTCTCTCAGTTTGATTCTTTCCCGGGACCCATTTTCTTTCAGACTCTTGAAATGTTTGTTGCCATGAGCAATGCTCGGGGCTATAAATCTGCTTCAAAAATGGTTCTGCTTTGAACACCGCTACTGTCTTTGCCTTGTGGCACTGTGCTATTCTGTTAACCACTGCTAACCATACAATTTTCTTTTATTAACCATTCGTTCAATAGCTGAACTTTACACATGTTCACACACAAACTGATATATTTGGGCTCAACACCATTCTTGCAAATTAGCACTGACTTGTTAGAAATAAACCTTGTGTTTGTTGGGGCTTAAATTGTTGAAGACTAAGGTGCTAGCAATGATATGAAGACATGAGGCCGCCAAACAGAGGAATTCTTGGAGATATTCTATGGAGATATTGTGTGGTTCTACCTCACACAGGCAAAGGGATTTCCACATACCTCCATGTGCCACAAGGGTGCACCAGCAGTCTCCCTCGACCGCAACTAGCGCTAATTAAAGTCTGAACAACAGTCAGAAACCTGTGTAATAAAGAGCAGCTCCGCTGATGCAATCTCATTACCAGCAGTCCCTGCCTATGATTTGAAGAGTACGGGGGGAACGTGGGGAGCTACCATGTTTGCAGAATGGCAGAGATTTAATAAGAGTGTTTTGGGAATACCGGGATGCCAAGAATGAAATTAGGTGAGCTGCTTGGTGAAAAACATATGAAACATTAAACCATCAAATTTCCTCTCGAGAGCTGCCATACTTCATTATAACAGTGAAGGCTTCGCCTCAAACCACATTACATGAGTGTTGAAACCCCTTCAAACTTTTGTGGTTTTTGCTGTGCTTGCCTACTTTTATCTATGGAGACAACTATATTCTTTCACTCTGGGAATCTCTGTGGTGGAATTTGAATCCACATAAGGTAAACTAAACTACAAGAAAAATGTATTGCTTATATACTGTATATATATATATATATATATATATATATATATATATATATATATATATATATATATATATATATTTAAACATAGTTTTCCTTATCCATTGGCATTTAGTTTTGCATCTCAAGTAAGTTCCTTGTTTTAAGGATGTTAAGATATTTTAATGTAAAACAAAATGAAAATACTGAGTAAGAACTAACAATTAGTTTTGCAGTCTATGTGTAGTATTTTTTAGTTGAATGGCACATACCAAAGAGATCGGTCCCTTTCAACGTAGCCCTGTTCCAGGATGCCACCAGTAAACTGGTTTAATTAGTCTGGTGTGGAAGAACTTAACTGGTCCATACAAAGCTCAGACTTGAACCCCTTTGAACAGCTTTGAGATTAATTGGATCACCGATTGTAAGTCAGGCACTATCACCCAACATCAGTGCCTGACCTCCCTGATACACTTGAGTCTGAATGAGAGTAAATCCCAACAGTTATGTTCCAACATCTAGAAAAAAGCCTTCCCATGTAAGTGGGTTCTGTTATAGCAGCAAAGGGAGCACCTACTCCATTTTAATGCTTGTGGTTTTGAAATATCTAACAAGCACAAATGGGTTCTGGTTGTAGTGTTCTGGAGTCCACATGCCTTTGGCCATATAGTGTATAATGCCAGCTCTATTGAGAACCAGAGGCATGGCCTATCCCTTTCTATTGAGAGTCAGAGAGAGGTGGATTGTGATTTTTATCCTGTATTAATGTTCTGTATTGAGACTAACGTTAGTTTGAAAGGTCAGCAGGAGTCACATTAGGACACGGTCCCATTCTGACGGCATGACATTTCTCCAGCACAGCCCTCTAGCTACGGGTTACATGCTCACGCCATCTCAGTCCACTCAACCCCCCTAGCAGCCCAGCACCATGTCCACAGCTCTCCTGAGAGTTGACCAGAGCAGGTCAGGCTTGGGCGTGAAAGTGAGTTACCCTGGGGAAGGACGGGACTATACCTGTGACCACAATGTCACAATTATTTAAGAGAAGGCGACAGGAAGCTCTGGTTACTCCTAAGAGTTGCAAACCTCCAGATGTGCCAGCAAGGTTTGTTTTACCTCACCACACATATGCAGACCTTCTCCGTGGTTATGGTACATTTTAGTATCCTTATAACCAAAAGTAACACCTCTTACCTCAGTTATAACCATTGCTTTTTAAATTCATCAATTAAATCAGACCACAGCGCTCCAACAGCTTTGACATTGTGAGTTGAATTTACGATTCTAGCTGAATTTGAGAGTTATTAAAAACCTTTTTTATTGCTTGAAATTATCTGATACGCTGTATGAAAGAATGACCTTTGAGTTTACATAATAGACCTGTTTCACAGTCTGTAAATATAATAGTATAAAAAAACAATATATATATATATATATATATATATATATATATATATATATATATATATATATATATATATATATTATGCCGAGTGTGTAGTGAATACACTACTGTAAGAGCAGTGGACAGGTAGGTATATATATATATATATATATATATATATATATATATATATATATATATGTATAATACATGGGTTGAACACAATCTAGAGCAGAACAAAAGCACAAGGGAACTATAGGGGTTAAAGAAGAGAAATGTAGTGTTCAGCACTGTACTCCCACCAGTGGAGCAGCCTTTCTCTGGTAATTAAAATGTCACAACTTCAACCGACCTGTCCCCACCTTTGCTAGTGACCCAACCAGCCCTTGCCAGTATGACAGGAGGTGCCAGAACCACACCACGCAAGCTTCAATTAACACAGCTTACCCTCATCCAACAAAAGCCCAACGCTCCAGGAAAGTGTAAAATGAAGCCGTCTACCAGCTGCAATTCATTATAAAAGCCACCTTGACCTTGTGAAGGGGTAGATTTGTACCTATATGTGTATCTGTGTGTGTGTGTGTGTGTGGCGGTATACAAGGAAATTTTTTTAGGTTACAAACTGGTACAATGCTATAAGGGTATTATGTTATAAATGTGGTTTATGAGGACATTTCTAGTGTTCCCATAATTCAAATCACTTAAGCATTCAAAATGTTTTATTTTGAAAATGTAAAATTGCAGAACGTTTTTGTGAGGATTAGGTTTAGGGGTAGCGTTAGGGGATATAATTTATAGTTTGTACAGTATAAAAATAATTATGTCTATGGAGAGTCCTCATAAGGATAGATGCACCAGCAAATCTTAAGCTTCATTCTGATTGTGCTAATTTGACGAGTGAGAATCCATTTTTTATTCTGATGCAATGTCGCAGCATGTTTTGTCAACATAATTGATATGATCATTAACATTCCATATAGCTTCAGTGCTGTTGTCAACATTACATGTATTTTCAAATGTGTTTATCTTTGAAACAGGGTAACAAGAATGCCACTGGATTTAATTAACACCTGAATCAAGCTTCACTTAGTTCACTCAGACCTCTGAATGCGTTAGATAGGCACTAATTTTAGATTTCATTATATAGCTTCTTCACTTGGGCAAATTCTTTTGCTTTTAATTACTGTTTCCTAGCTGCGGTCGGTATGCCTAAAAAGGGATACTCTTGCCGGAAGCTGAGGCTCTGTGATGAAAACAGGCATTTGCAGCCTTTATTTTCAGCACTGGCTGGTTGTCCATAAGGAAGCAAAGTTCTTGGAGTGGCCAGACCTTCTTGAGATTTTAATTAGAGATGACGAATGATTAATTAGAGTGAAAAGAAGCTTTAATTTCTAAACTGCTGCTCTGATGTGCCACTTTGGTTGTATTATGTTTGTTTTCTCCTTTTTGTCTCTTTATCGCTTGTTAACACATTTTAGTTGAAACGAATAAGCATAAACTGTCCATACTTTTGTATAATGACCACAATTTTGGTGAAGTTCCTAAAGGGAGAGTTTACAAAAAAAAAAATACACAATTCTGTCTTCATTTGCTCACACGCATGTCTTTACAAACCCATATAAATGACTTATTTGTGAAACACAAAATGAGATGTTAGGCAGAATGACAAGACTCAGTCACCAATAACTTTCATTATGTGGAATAAAGAAAGTGAATTTTACCTACTGCCCAGTTTTTCCTTTTGTGTTCCACGGAAGAAAGAAACTCATATGGGTTTGGAACAACATTCGAGTGAGTAGATAATGACAGCATTTTTCATTTTTGGATAAACCATCCTTTTAAAAACTTCTGGAACATTAGAAATCTTGTGACAAATATTAGATCAATTCCACAGCTTTAAATGCATTGAGTTAAGGTTTACTCACCTATTGTGTTTGAGAGATGACCAATGAACAGACATGAAAGGAAAAGGAGAAGAGAAATCATAGTTAGTTTATTTAGTAAATTGACAAATTACATTTACATCCAGTATGAAACAATTTCCGGAACCAAATAAGGCACTCAGAAATAACCATGCCACATGCACAAAACAATTCCACCCACAAACATATTATTTCAAAAAAAGAACATAGTTAGCATACACAAGCATCACTATCCCAGCAGTGCTTCAAAGAAACAGCAGTGATTTAAACCTCTCTCTTTTCCAGGCTATTGAGTTGGAGGCTACAGCCTGCAGTGAAAAGAGTGTGAAAATGAGGATCTCACATCCTGTTCCCTGTACATCGGGTTTTGTTTGTTTGTGCACAGCCACTCAGTATTGAATCCTCACAGAGGGAGCAGGGAAGACAGATTGGGATCTTGTGGGGAAGACTATCTTGAGTGGGAGCATATCAACAGCTGGAAACAGTGTGTTTCTTATAGAATCACATTAGCATGGTCAGACCAGATTGGGAGTTAGAGGAAGCACCCTATGGTTGTTCAGAGCTGTGGCAGAATGTGCAGCACTGGTAACTCAATCAGTTCTACATTGAGTGTGTGTAGTGCTTCTATATTCGCCTGTGGGAGGGATGTTGCACTGTCCCCTGTCAGCATGCACAGACGTGGCCCTGCAGGGGCTGATGGGAAGACGAGTGTGTGTGGTAGATTCATTTGACTGAAGGTTAATGGAGTGACACGCACCATTGCTGATGGCTGTTTGACACAAAGTGTGCATGGGACATCATAGCCCATCATGCATGCCTATGTGTAGCACACATACACAGCTGTACCCAATATAAACTAGACTCTGCAGAGCTTCAAATTTGAAGCTGCCACATCTCTTGGCTGGAGTTGTCAAATGCAGTGGCCAACATGATGTGGCTGTTCATCTTGTGCAACGGTTGCCTGTTGGATGAATATTCTCATATTATTTTTTTTCTTTTTTCCCAATCCATAATTTTTGCTCTGACCATGTTACCTTTTTCTCCATGAAATGTTTAACTCACCATTACACTTCAATTTTTTCCATTAGACCTTTATGACTGATGCGTCAATGCATTATGAAATGTCGTTGTGTACCACACATTTGTCACCTGGTCTCATGACAAATCATAATAATAGTATGAAATGGCAAAATTGTAAGAAATCAAACAAGTTGGCTCATACAAAAACATACAACTTCTAATGTCAATGTCACTTTTATTTATAGAGCACTATTAAAAACAACAGCAGTTGACCAATGTGCTGTTCAAAATATCAGAAAATATAATAGAACAAAATACAGTACATCATATACATAATATAGTACACAATGTCATGGACTGTTATACAACATAATACAAACAATACATAACATATAAAACAACAGACAGCAGAAAACATAATTGGTTAAAAGCTATTGAAAAAAAGGTTTGCTTTGAGCTTTGATTTAAACTCTTTAAAACGCTTTTCCAAAGCTGTGGCACAGCTACAGCAAACACATGGTCACCTCTTCATTTTAGTCTAGTCCTTGGGACTGTTAATAACCTCTGGTTTGGAGGTCCTCAGAGATCTCACTGAGTGATGCTTAGACAGGAGATCAGCGAGGTAGGACGTGCTAGAACTTTTAAGGACTTATAAATGAGGAGTAGGTTTTTGAAATCAGTTCTGTAGCAAATGGAAGCCAATGTAACGAGACTAAAACAGGGGTGATATGTTCATGTTTCCTGACATCAGTCAGAAGCCTAGCAGCTGCATTCTGTGCAGTTTGCAACCGGGAAAGAGAAGATTGACTAATACCCATATAAAAGTGCATTGCAATAGTCAAGCTGTGAAGTAATAAAGCATGAATTGCCCTTTCAAAATTCTTTAAAGAAAGAAAGGTCTTCACGTTGGCCAGTGGTCATTAATGATAAAAATAGATTTGACACCAGAGTTTACTTGTTTGTCAAACTTAAGAGCATTATTAAAGAACAAACCCACATTTTTCACGCATGATTTAACATGTGGAGACAGGGAGACAAAATTAAGATCATAGGTTTTAAGGGATTCTTCACTGGGCTCAAACACAATGATCTCAGTCTTGCTTTTATCAAGTTTAAAACATTTAAAGACATCCAAGCCTTTAAATCAGAGAGGCAGGCCAGAAGTGAGTCAATACAATTCTTGTTACGTTTCAAAGGCAGATTGATTTGGCTGTTATCTGCGTAGCAGTGAAAATAGATATCGTATTTCTTAAAAATAGAACATAAAGGAAGCATATAGAGAGAAAATAAAATAGGAGCAAGAATAGAGCCTTGGGGAACACCACAGATAAGTGGAGCCAAACAAGAAGAAGTCACAGATATTAACTGAGAAGTTCCTATTATTAAAATAGGATTGAAACCACTTCAGAGCCTTTCCTTGAATACCTGAACATTGCTCTAAATGGGAGATCAGGTCAGCATGGTCAACTTTATCAAAGGCAGCACTTAAATCCAAAAGCACATGCACTACAGAAATACCAAAATCAGTAGTTAAAAAGACTAAATGTAAAACTTTTACTAATGCTGTCTCAGTAGAGTGGTATTTTCAAAAACCTGACTGAAAAACGTAAAAGATTTTATTTTCTTCTAAGAAACCATGTAGTTGCTGAAGAACTATTTTGTATATTAAAAAAAATTATAAATAAATGAAGATATTATAAACAGGTTTAAAATTAGATAAAACTGTAGGATGTAAATTTGGCTTTTTAAGAAGGGGTTGAACAGAGGCATGCTTCAGATAATTGGGTACAATTCCCATTTCAAGGCACTTATTTATAAAAATTGTAAGATTGGGCCCAATCAAAAACTTGTTTAAAAAGATGTGGGGGGAATAATATCGAAAGAGTGGGCTTCAGCTTATTCAAAATTTCTTGTAAAACAGGAAGGGAAATAGTTTCAAATTTCTTAAGAACAACAGTGCAAGTAGAGGGTACAGAGTGATCATAAGTAGAGGGGATAATGTGCGATCTGATGTTACTAATCTTGTTAACAAAGCATTGCAAAAAAACTTTCACACATAGCTGAAGACTCAGCAGGATATATACTGACAGAAGGATTTACAACAGTGTTTATAATAGTAAAGAGGGTTCTAGGTCTGTGATGGTTCTTTCAATGAGGTCAGAAAAGTAATTTGCTTTAGCTGATCTCACAGCTCTCTGGAACTGAGAAACAGTATCCCTCAGAATTTCATATGAGACCTGGAGCTTGACTTTCTTTAATTTCTTCTGCAGGCCTGTCTAAGACCAAGGGTGGTGTCATTCAGCCAGGGTTCAGACTTCGGTTTGTGATGTTTAGAGTCACCACTGCATCTAGTATAGTAGTGCAGGCAGAGTTAAACCAACTGAGAAGCTCATCGGCACTCAGGTCGTGGGTAGAGAGAACACAGGATTGAGAAACCTATTTAAACACTGCTGAAAAATCATGTAAATGTTACGATTTAACAATCTTGTACAAATTACTACAGGCTGTCATGAGACTATGTTTCCAAGTCCACTTCAACAAAGAGTTTCAATGCACTACACTGACTCTAAACTGGTATGAACGGTCAACTTTGTTCCCTGCCAAGCTAGAACTGTGACATAAATGGACTTGTTAGCACAGATGAAAGTAGTATGTCTCAAAACATTCCTTCACTACTAGAACAAAACCTTTGTAAATAGTCCTCCGGCTTGAAAAGAAACAAATCAGTAAGAGTCAGATTGCATACAACATAGATGGTGAGAGAAAGACTAAAAAATGTCAAATGAAATCCAACGGCGCTAGCTTGTGTGCCATGTCTCACACCTAACATTTCAAAAGGAAACTGAAGGTTGTTGAAATGCCAATTATTTTATAAAAAAGAGAGCACACAGAACCACAGACATTCTGAACCATTCTGAACCACAGACATTGTCGCTCTTCAAATGATTTACAAACACTGTGGTGAAAATCTACTTTTACTTGTTTAGAGATTGCAAAAGATAGTCTAATAGAGTGAAAAATCCTACTCGCACCCACAGAGACTAAACATGCTGGGCTAGGTGGATTTAACAAAACAAATGATTAGATCAAATGTCACATCTGCATGAATGTTTTCGTAGCGCCAAAAAAGATATCTTCACCATGCTTGGTGGATTTAACCACAACAAATGATTAGATCAAATGTCACATCTGCATGAATATTGTCGTAGCCCCAAAAAGATATCTTCACCATGCTGGGTATGTCCTAAATGCAGATTTGCGTAAGCCTTTGAAGCCTGAAAATTAACTTTGCCGAGTCAGAGATAAGCTGCATCATCTTCAATGTAACTTCCTGGTCTTCTGAACGAATTTCCTCTAACTATGTCCAGTGTTTGTATGTGAGATGGAGAGAGAGATACAGAGAGATAGATAATGTTTTTAAAGACTGTCTATGGAGATAAAGGGGATACTGCATCATAATTTTTAATCATGCTCTAATGGTGTTTTTGGAAAAGAGGGACCATAGAGAGGCTAACTCTGGGAGTGATTGTAAGGCTTTCTTCTGAAACTCCTGCCATTTACAGTCTAATGACATCTTAAAGAATATACATTTCTCTTTGGAGTCCATTATAAAATGAAGACAGGCTGGTCTTTGCAGAACAATGAGAGTAACTGGAAAAGGGAAGGGAGGAAATGTTCAATGCTGGTTTGATGCCTGAAGAGAATGAGCTGACAGTAAAGTTTACGTTATCCAAGGCTTGTTTCTGGAGTGTATGTTAGCACAGACAAACTCAACACAGCAGGCTTTCTTTAGTTATTAGGGTGACAATAGACCATATGTCTAAGTAAGACAGAAAGCACGATACAGAGAGAGAAATAGAGCACTTCTGGGGAATGCAAGTACTTCATGCCAGTCTGCCTTCAGTGAGGGGCTTAATTAGAGCCTGAGCTTTTCATTATGGAAACCATTAATGTCAAGTCTGGTTAACCTTCACCCAGTGCACTGGTGGAGCTACACTGAGATGCATCAACTGTAAGGTATGGCGGAGGATCAGTGGCCTCAGCAGATTCATGAATAAGAAAGAACCCACTGTTAAAACCCCTCTAATCACTAAAATAGCGCCAACTAGTCTCCACGAGCACAATAAATGTATTGACAAAGAGACAATGAACTATTGACAGGAAATCCTCGTGCCTGCTAAGCCCCCCCTTTCCCATATGACTCGCCTCACACCGCGTGCTTCACCATGTGAGAAAAGGGCACCTGAAAAGCTGGCAACAGAGAGTGTGTGTGTGTCTTCCATTTAAACTTCGAAAGGTTTATTCTTAAGGAAATACGTGTAATCCCTGTATGTTGTGTATTTCTGAGGTATATCAAACTCATTAGAACTGTTTCGTTGTGTGTTTTAAACTCTGAGGCCTCATATTTAATAGCCTAAGGGTGTATATCCACTTCTAAGTGTACTAAATACACGTTTCTTGGTATCAAATTAAACCTTACGACTTGTCCTAGCTGAATATGAATATAAGATTACCTTAGAATTGTGTTCTGCTATGTTTTACCATCTTTTGAGTTATTCAAACCAAAGTCCTGACCCCGAGTCATAAAGGATGCAAATGAGCCTTGACGGGACAAAGGAACCATCTCATGATTTAAAATAAAGGGACTTTTACGACCTCCAAAGGAATGTTCAGAGTGCAGACCCTCAATTAATTCTTACTGAGAAGGAGAAATGAACCATTTTAATCCTATATATTCTATATATATATCCATGTGATAAATGTATTGACATGTATCTAATGTTCCATCTCATGATTTTCCTAAATGTTGTTTGGTCTATGTTTTCTTGCAAACTCTAATGGGTTAATGTTTCAGCCTTTGCATACTATGGTTAATCGAAATCATATGTGTGGCATATTTGGTCTCTATAACTTGGTATTTTGAAGATCGAAATGACTGTGTACATGATATGTCGATAACAACAACATATTAGTATTACAAGAATATTTCCTAGTTTCTTCATTGGCTACCACCCCTCTAAGAACAAAGAGCAATAAACCAAATTCCCGCCTGGAACTTCCACCCTTCTTATTGGTCGAGCCAATGAGAGGTGGGACACGTTTTCTAAGGTTATAAATTGCATCCACAACGGCTCTTGCTTCTCTCTCTTGCTTCTTGCCCTCTTGCTTCCTGTCCTCTTGCTTTCTGGTCCTCTGAGCCTTGTGCTCTCTTACTCTCTTGGTCCTTCCTGAGAAGTCCTAATGAAGATGATGCTGAACTAGAAGGCCCCCAAGGACTCCCAAGCGTGCGCCAGGCTACGGCCTTGTCTTTCCATTCACCAAAGATCCTCTGACTCCCACTGGTTCTCTCTCATCAAGACAACATCATCAAAGATCAACTGGAGCCTCAACAAATTGCATCAGGACAGTTTAATTCAAATGGGACATGCAAGTATCAAACTTAGTCTCATTATTTGATACATTAAGTATCCTTACCCCTTTCTAAAAAGGGCGTGTCAGAACTAATATGATGGTTTGCTCAGGCTGTTGATCTGCTGAACTTCAAACAATGCTATAACTTCTTGCCTTCCTGTATTCTGCTTCAGCCCTCTTTCCCTTGGTAAACTGTATGCATGTATGTATATGTATGTTAGAGTAGTTTAAATGTTTTGTCTAGTTAATAAAGTCTTGTTCATGTCACACGTAAAGTTGTCTGTGTCTCAAGCTCATATCTAAAGTCACTAATCATAGATTTTGAATACTTGCTCTTAATACTTAGTAAGAAAGACATTTCCCATGCCCCGGAAATGTACATTTCTATTAATTAACTAATTAATAACCAATATTGAGTGTTCACGGGATGAACCGAGTATTTGGTTGTAATGTTAATGTAGCTACATCAAGTTAACCCGATTAACTGATCCAAATATTCATAATCGATTATAACAAGTTATGATTGATTATTAATATTTCGTAGAGCTGATTCGCTACACAACATACACGTGCACACAAATTCACACTATCGTCCCCCACACTGGCCTACTAGCGAGTCTTACAAATCAGGGTACAGCGTTGTCTCATCATAATTAAGAAATGCTTACTGACTTTCTTTGCGTTTATGCATGATTGTGTGCATATGCTTGAGTGGGGTGAAGAGGGGGAAGATCTTTCTTGTTGTTTTTAATGTGATTGGTGTGGCAGGCTTGGCTAATTTTTTGATATCTGTAATTTTGTTATCACTAATGTCCATGTTCATTTCAGATATCCATAATGTTATTGTAACTCGCTTGACATTGCAAAAGCCTTTTAATATATATTTATTAACATTTAAATTTATTGATATCTGAAATCCATTTCCAGATATCTGTTAATGCAATTTTTTTCTAGTCTTTATTGTTGACTTCAGGAATGGATATTTGTACTAGTAACAATTCAATTCTTAATTTCAAAAATTAGCATTTTACTACTAAGAAATACATTGCTTATAGTAAGAAATGCATTATAGATATCTGTAATTGCATTTTGAACAAGAATGAATGACAGATAATTGTGAAATTCTACTAGTAAAAAATATACAGATATCCGATTGCAGTATTTTTTGTCTAGTCGCAATAACATGTAAGATTAACTTAAATCAACATATTAAATTAACTTGATATGTATTAATTAATTTATTCAGTATAATTATGTTCACTTTACTTTTAGCTTATTATAAACTTGAATTAAATTTTATTTTTGACTTCTTGACTTCTTATCTAGCAAAAATAACTCAATTGGTTTAAGTAAACTGAACTCAGAATTTACATTTTAGTGGTAATTCCATTGCTGATATCAAGAATTGGCATTTGAACTAGTGAGAATTATATATATATATATATATATATATATAAAATTAAAATAATATTTTGCATCATCTACACATGTCACATTGACCAAAACCAAATGACTTTATTTTTTTTCATGGAACAAAAAAGGTAATATTAGACACCATATTAGCCTCAATCAACATTTACTTTCATTGTATTGAAAAAAAAAGATGCAATGCAAAAGAATGATGACTAAGACTAAAATTCTGCCTAACCTCTGCCTAACAACATAGTCCCCCTAGCATCATTTTCAGATTTGGGTGAATTATCTATCCCTTTAATATTTTTTTTTCTTGAGGCAGCATAAATAGAAAGAAAAAAAGTTTCTTTCAAGACTGCTAACCTGTGTTTTAAAGTTGAAAATATTTATCCTCTACGGAGTTTCACCAAGCAACACAAATTTAATAGTGCACACTCACTTCCTGCAGTTTGCTAATTGCATTGTATCGAATTGAACCACATTTACGTCTGTGTTTATCAGTGGGCAGAAGTTTCAGCCATGATCCGAGATGTGAATAATAGGAAATATGAATTTATATTCACAATCTCTTGGACTCAGACTGCAGCTAAATGGCATCAATTGTTCATTCTGTACTCATTTGCAATCAATGGTTTAAATTTGTTAAGTTTACATTGATGTATAATTCCCCAGAGTTATTCTCAGAGTTCTGTGAAAGACACTATGTTTAGACTCTTGCCTGCCAGACTGTGTTATGTTATTTCCAAGTAAATGGGTCCTAAAAGGTTTAGAGCGGCGGTGCTGGCGGATCATTTGAGTGACATAGAGTCGAGACGGGAGACAGAGCAACACAGAAGCGGCAGCACTCCTAAAGTGACAATTTGCTCGGGCATCATGCCAGCGATGAAAAGTCTCCATAAATAAAGCATGCTGAGAAAAAAGACAACAGCAAACCAAGAGACTGAGGAAGACAGACAGCAATACAAGGAGACAAAGAGTGACTCAGTAAGTCAGAGAGAATTTAAAATAGAGTTAGAACTATGGAAATTTAAAGGGATCATTCACCTCAAAATTAAAATTATGTAATCATTTACTTTGTTATAAACCCATATGACTTTCTATCTTTCATGAAACACGAAATTAGATGTTAGGCACAATGTTAACCTATAACTACAAGTCACTAATAACTTTTATTGAACGGAAACAAAATTCATTTAAAGTGAATGAATATTGAGGATGTCCATCCCTAGCATTCTGCCGAACTTCTTTTTTGTTGCATGAAAGAAAATCATACAGGTTTGAAACCCCATAAATGATGACACTATTTTCATTTCTGGGTGAACTACCCCTTTAAAGGAGCATTGTTGTACCATTTCTATTCTTTCTTTCCTTTTTTTTATTTTATCTAAATTATTGTTATCATGTTAGTCCAGGTTACTTGCAACAACAGTAGTAGTTTAGTTGTGCATAACCATTTTCACCTTTCCTACCCTTAGAATTAAAGAATAATTGTTTTTGCTACTGCACTGTAAAACAGTTAAAGGATGGGAAAGGAGGAGGCGAGAACCGGCTTGACGATATAAATCATAGTTTAATGGAAAACTTAAAAGACAACACAAACACGCATGACGGACATGTCCGCTAACGATCTCTCTCTCCCGCACGGCCCTCTGCAGTCGACCTTTAAACCTCACGGAGGCATAATTAGCCTAATACGGGACCGGGTGTGTAGGATCACGACCCGGCCCCGCCCTCCGCCCTGCCACATGCACCTTTAAGACTTATGTATGTTAATGACCATAACAATCAGTGGCAGTGTAAATCAGTAATTATAAACACACATGAAGAAATTTCAGCCATTACCAAATTACATTATATTCTGCCAAGATTTATCAGGGCAAATCTCCATTTGCTTATCTCCTCAGCCAAATGCACATGAAAGAAACTATCAGATACTGCATATGAAGCAGACAATTATCTGAAATGAGCCAGCAGTATAGAGCAATGATCAACATAATCCTTCCAGTCATATTTGATGTATTAGCTGCACAGAGGCACGAGTCATCTCACATTTGACCTGATGTATATATATATATATATATATATATATATATATATATATATATATATATATATGTAAAAACTGGGAAGGGCGCCTTAGGTTTAGACGATGGAAACTGCACTGCATTTTTCCACAACAAGCATTAACAGGGTGTGATATTATGCATGCATTCAAACACACTGTACTGAACTGCTCACTGAAACAGACTTCCTGTCTTCACCAGCCAACCAGAAAACAGCACAGCAGCTTTTCCACCAGGGGCGGTGCCAGGATTTTTTCACAGGGGGGGCCGGGCAGGGTACTGTGGTGGCACTGAAATTCTGGCCAACCATGGGTTGAGGAGAGGTGCAAGCTTTATGTTGTCTGACGGGGGGGAGGTCTGTGAGTGGGGTGGGAAATTGGGGGCCAGGCTCTAGGCCCCCTCTAGGACCGCCAGTGCTTTCCACACTTCTTGGGACAGAGGATGGAGCAAAGAGCACTTTCTTTTGTCTATGTCTTGCTCTCTGTCTCAAAGAAACATACAGGGACAGCTGCTAAACCAAAAAATACTGATTCAAGTCTAGAAGCTTCTGAGATTGTCTGAGGAAATGGTGTCATAGCAGAGCAAGAATGAGCGGAATTATGCCTAAGCGTGACACACCATTTAACACACAGCACACAGCCCAGGAGGATGTCGGCACCACACAGGGCTGAAACACATCAATCTGTATTAAACTACACCTACAAATCATCCATTATGCATATGAGTTAAAGAGCTGGAAACATAGATAGATGACTAACAGGGATCAACGTGTGCTGTTGGAAGTCTACAGGAGGACCGTGTATTGGCACTCTTATAAGGTGAGGTTGTACACACTTTTGCCCACACAAAACTGGCTAACCAGACAGTTTCTGACCAATTACTAACTAGACAATTTGAGTCTGTCCTTCTGAGTCACAGGTGAGGGGGTACAGATGTGTTTGAGAGAGAAAGAAATAGAGACGGTGTTCCCTTGAGGAGAGCAGCACTTTACCGGCACTTTTTCATTTTGTTGATAAACGGTGAGGCTGGCTTTGCATGCGGCAGGGCTGAGAGTCACAAAGAACTAATGAAGCCTGACTTATGGGAGACAAATTAAATTTCCTTCTCTAAACATTCCACAGGCCCTTTATTGATACTTTAAATATGTCTTTGCCTCTTAATGGAGTAAACGGTTGCAGACTTTATCTATGTGTGTGTATAAATAAAGACAAAAACTTTCCCTCTCTCATTTTTTTACTTTTTATCATCTTGGGTTGATTTCTGCTTCCCTCCTCCACCAGATGCTTGTTAATTTATTCACCTCAATTTACAAAGCAAGTAATTTTTCATAGTTCTTCCCACAGGTAGTTGTACTCTATCTCTATCTCTCTCTTTCTCATCTGTATCTATTGGCTGTGAATCAGTTGAGGTGTATAAAAAGGATTTCTGCGACACAGACCCCAAAACTAACTCTAAACCTCCTGTTTTGTCATCATTTGCTTGCCTTGCAGCCAACGCCTAGATCTCTCCTGCTGTGGAAACTTCCTCTAACACCTTTCATTCTCAAACACTATAAACACTAGCCACCACAAGTCTGTGAGGCTTTGGAATGCTAATGAATTGCCTCAGATAAACTAGAACAGGCACTGTATTTAAGAATAAAAATAATGGCTTAATGTTGCATAGTGCGTTTTCATAACCCGGGTATGGCTTGGAGGTCCACAAGACAGCACTCTATTTGTAGTTATTGATATCTGTATTGTGATGGCATGCCCAGGAACAGATAGGGATGCTAATGTCTGCCCCTCGGCATCCTGGGAGGAGGCATGCAGGCAAATACTCATCTATTTGCATATGAGAGCCAAGGCAAGCAAAGTCTATATTCGTACACTTTAATAACAGCAAAATCGAATTTTCTGTGTTATCAAGATATGACAGCATATGCCAGGAATACCAATGGCAGTAGACAAACATGACTTATTTATGAAATTTGTAAAAATAGAGGAATGTAAATATGGAAAGTGCTTGGAAAAACTGCCATCCCTCTTTTTCACTGCCACATTCCCTACCCACTTTGCATACTGTACAACCTTTGCAGTGTCCTGGCCTGATTATGGTTTCTGGAAGCAAATGGCTAGGCCAGTATGTCATGGCACAGGGACTCAGATGGGCACAGACCATTTGCTGCCCCTCTGGCATCATTTTAACTCCATATGCTGGAAACAGCAGGACCAGTGAGTCCCAGCATGGGCCATTCCTCTGAGGGTTGTTAAAATAATCCCTGGGCCTTGAGAGCAAAGCTGTTTGCTCGTCCATTTCCATGCTCACATCTTCAAAAGCACTCTGGAAGGTACATACAGGCTCTTATTTTATGTAGACTACACCTTAAAGGAGTGTTCCGGGTTAAATTCAAGTAAAGCGCAACTGCCAGCATTTGTGGCATAGTGCTGATAACATATACATTGCAGTTTTAATAAGGCACTTACAATGGAAGTGAATGGGGCCAGTCCATAAACATTTAACTGCCATCACAGGCAGGTGACACTAAACGCCTGTCTATGCTTAGTGCACTGCACCGATCCGAAAAGACCAAGAAATCTCCTG
Source organism: Xyrauchen texanus (assembly GCF_025860055.1). Taxonomy (NCBI): domain Eukaryota; kingdom Metazoa; phylum Chordata; class Actinopteri; order Cypriniformes; family Catostomidae; genus Xyrauchen; species Xyrauchen texanus. The sequence continues at coordinate 32,524,837 of NC_068304.1, read as the reverse complement.
CAAAGTTCAGCTTTTATGTTCCCAACCTTTGCCACTTTGTGTAAGTAATTCACAATTCTAATGCTCTAACTTACTATTGTGGGTGGGACTGTCTTTTTCTCTGTTCGTACATGGAAGTTGAAAAGTGGCACAGCCATGACAGATTGCTCAACTAGTGGGTCAAAAAGCCCTAATTGGCTGTGGGTACCATCACTGGAACAAGATGCATCCAATCACCTGCTTTATTACCAACAGCCAGTAATGGGGTTACTGAGGTTGCAGTGTTGAAATTTTAAAACAACATAGCCGTACACACTTGATGTTTTGGTGCCTGTAAATGTAAATGTAAATTTGTTGTCAGAGGTTGTAACAGACAGCTGGAACAGATATTTTACCAGCCCACCATCCTTTGAGCCAATGTAAGCATCTCCGGAAGAGTACGGAGAGCTCGGAGACAGTAAAGATGACAAGGGTAGGCGGGGGGCAGCTCTAACTTAATGACAGACTGAGGGTGGTTTGTCCCATCTGTGTTTGTACCTATGTATGTCTAGGGAAGTAAGAATGTTGTATTTCCCTTGAGGATGAGATTTGCTGTAATTAATAGGAGGGGACATGATGACTCGAATACAGGAGGGGCTAATTGTTTCTCAGACAGAGTGTCACAGGGACATGTTGAGATGGAAGGACAACCAAACATCCAAAGCGTCCCTGACTAAATGAAAGTGACCCCAACGTCTAAGGCTGACAGACAGGAGGTGAGTGTGATGAAGACAAGATGTCCTGCGTCCTTCATGGCGCCTCGTAGAAACTGACCTTGTGTGAGTCATCGAATGTCATCGTAGTCTAGTGCATGCACTATCTATCCACACAAACTGTCCCTCTCAGGCCCACTCAAGTTTAGAGAATATTAATACTGCATTTTGCTTTGAAATTGAGAAAAATACTCTGCCCCCAAGACTTTCTCTGCAGGGAGCACTTTCAAAAAATGCTTACCGTGCACACCCATAACATGCAGGTATACCTAATTTGACACCTGTCTAATCATTTACAATTAGGCATAATAAGGTGTAATTTGACATCTGCTGGTGCCATCTTATGCTCTTGGAGTATGGCCATATTGGAGTTCAGCTGTTCTGAGGGCCACACGCAACAATTGGACAGACCGGAATGGCCTGGCATAATCAAAGTCAAAATCCCCCCAAAAACAGGAAATATCAGAGACGTTAGCATACCTAGTTATTGACAAGATGATCCAAAAAGATCTGTCAAGGGTGTTTCCTCAAGCTGACAACATTTGTAAAACAGACTGCCTTTAATAATGTGTAATCACGGGGTAGATAAACTCTTTCTGCTTCATTGATAGATTCCGACAGTACTTCAGAACTTTCTTTGACAAGGATTAAAGCTGAAAGAAATTAGCTAATACATATTTTGCAAGAAATAGAGACAAACAGATCAATAGTTGGGCTGTCTGCTCTGTCAATTAACTTTCGACTAATCACCCCTTTGTATTTGCCATTTGCAGAAATTCCCCAGAGAGGGTCACCATACTCTTAATGAAAGGAATTGAGACCTTAGCTGGGGATTAGGATCTTTCTCTCTTCCTGTTTCTCTCTCCATATACTTTATATACACTATCCCTTAGTAAATTGTATTTTATTCAATAGTTCTCTTTGTACTTATTTATTTTATTTATTTGCAAAATAGGTTGTTTAAATAATTTATTATCTGGGTTTTAAACCAAAATATTCAGTAAGATAAAAAGAAATATGTGTAGTGTAAATAGTTGCTGTTGAAAATAATAAAAGTTGTACTTGTTTACAATTCAGTTTAGTGTCATTCATGCTGTTTTGTGTTCTGTTATGATGTCTTTGAAGTCACAATCATGCAGATTAGTATTTCTTCTAATTTACATTTATGCATTTGGCAGACGCTTTTATCCAAAACGACTTACAGAGCACTTATAACAGGGACAATCCCCCCGGAGCAACCTGGAGTTAAGTGCCTTGCTCAAGGGCCCAACAGTGGCATCTTGGTGGTCTTGAACCCCTGACCTTCTGGTCAGTAACCTTGAGCCTCAACCACTGAGCCACCACTGCACTGACTTACAGTGCACTTATTACAGGGACAATCCTCCCGGAGCAACCTGGAGTTAAGTGTCTTGCTCAAGGACAAAATTGTGGTGGCTGTGGGGTTCAAACCAGTGTACTTCTGATTACCAGATTACCAGTTATGTGCTTAGACCACTACACCAACACCACTCCACTAATTAAAGCAAACATTGTTCATCTCCCTTAGGTAAAGAGTTATTGATAATGTGTCTATAATAATAGAGCTAATGTTATAAAAGGAATTTGCAAAGATTTCAAACAAACTTCTTTCACATTGTCATTATAGGGTATTGTTTGTAGAATTTTGAGGAAAATAATGAAATTAATCAATTTTGGAATATGGCTGTAACATAACAAAATGTGGGAAAAGTGAAGCACTGTGAATACTTTCTGGATGCACTGTCAGTATAAAATATGCAACGAATTAACCCTATCTTTCCCAGTAAAAAAAATGTGTCTACTCATGCGTTGTACGTCACACAAGTATCTTTTTTCTTCAACCCACCCAGTGCTAGGTGATGTAGCTTAGTGATACCAAGTAAAATACATCTCTGTTTTACCATACTTGCACATGTCAGTCATCCATGATTTTTTTGTTTTGTTTCGCAGTTTAAAACATAATTTGTATATAAGGTTAGATGCATAGGGAGTTTTGATTCTGATGGTAAAAGTTCAAAAGCTTTTATTCAGCACCACCAAATAATTTTCCACATTCAGTCATTTTCACTCACATTTGCTCGCACGCAAGAGACCTGTTTTCACATAGTTGCATGATGTTTTTTCAGCAGATGAGCTCAACTTTGCCAACAGTGTCAAATGTGACATAAAAAAGCACCTTTAGCCGACCGAGCAATTGCACAGATACTTACCTTCAATGCTCAAATTCGGTCGGCAATGCCATACCTGCAATGATGCGCAATTCCAGGCTGAGTCTTGCCATTTTTAAACTTCGCAGTGAGTCAGGGCTGAGTTGCACAATCACCTTGTGTATTTTGTGCAGGAATGAGAAGCAGCAGGGTAGAAGCTCCACTTAAAGTTATACTAAAACCAGACATATGTTTATTTCAACAATTCTATGCCTCCTCAAGGCTTGCTATGAAAAACACAGTTTTCAAGCTTCCGCAGCGCTGAGGAATGGGTGAGTGGTTAGTCCACCTCTGCCCTGTACGCTAGGACTGTCTCCCCCAGGACGGCTAACATTTACCCCTTAGCATGAGTCATTATTGAGCTATTGTTGTGCTTCTCTCAAATGCAGGTACTCCCCTCAGGTTCTAAGTTTGAAAATGGTTTTCATTGAGCACAAAAAAACTGTTTCCTTTTCTTGTCATTTTAAATGGGTTTTCACATCACACCGACTATTCTCTACAGTCACTCATTACTTGAAGAGTTCTGAACGAACACAGCAATATGCTGCATTTTTTAACTTTAACCCTTTACGATTTCACACTAAAATGAAATACGTTTTTAAGACCAACAAAATGTTGCACCGCACTAACAAAATCATTCCATGTTGGGATTATTTGGCTCTATGTGCAGTTAGGAGGCCAACATTTGGTTAATTTTACCTACAACGATGTTTATTATTATTTGGCTTTAAGCCTTACACTGGTTTCTCACTCAAAAATATTCTAATTTCTTTGTAGTCGTGCATATTTCTTTACATCTCCATATCTAATACAGTGTTTGCAGACACAGTCAGGTGTGTATTTCCCCAAGGCTGTGATAACTGAAAGGGTAAACATATTCAAATCCCACAGGTAAACACAGGCTACAATACCATTAGAGACGAAGGAAGCGGCTCTCAGCAAAGCAAGAGTAAAATATTATGAACCATAAATTATGAAGTTGTCTTTCTTCATGAAGTTTACTGTTCATTGGGAAAACTGCAACCCCGCCACAAAGTTATGCGTACATCTTTGATGCACAAACATAAAGTTTGTCTCTGCAAGGATTGCATGTGTAAACAGAGCACTAGAGCACCACAAACTGAGCCTAGGGCACAAATCTAGACAAACATACATCAAGCCCTAATGGTTCGGAATTATTGGCTCCTACCTGAACCCCTTGTTCATTTTCATCTCTGTGGTGTTTTTGCCCATAGTTGTTTTCAGCACATACTTTCTCTTTAAATATATCTTTAAAAACATTTTCAGAGAGGATAACAACTTTTGTCAGTGGATTGGCTATTTCATTAAAACTATATCAACAAGAACAAAAATAAACTCTTCTGGGTTTTCTCGATTAAGTCTGCGTTCTGCAATGGATTCAGATTCGATAGTTCCTTGTGACTTTGGCCAAGTTGTTTTTGCAGAAATCGTTTTTATTCCAGGGAAACAAAAAAATCGATCAGGTTGTATTGATCATACAAACAAATATAGTTTAGAGAAGTTAAATTGCTTTTATTATGGTATATATTTATGGACTTTTGAACAGTAAGCAAAAGCAAAATGGAATGTGTGTGTGTGTATATGTGTAGGCATGTTTATGTGGTTTACAAGGACAATTTTTTAGGTTACAAACTGGTAATTACAAGGGTATTATGCTATAAATGTGGTTTATGAGGACATTTCTAGTGTCCCCATAATTTAAATAGCTTAAAAAAACACATTAAACGATGTTTTATTGAAAATGTAAAAATGCAGAAATATAAGTTTTTTTGTGAGTGTTAAGTTTAGGGGTTGTGTTAGGTTTAGGGGATAGAATCAATAGTTTGTACAATATAAAAATCATTATGTCTATTGAAAGTCCTCATAATGATAGGTAGACCACCGTGTGTGTGTGTGTGTGTGTGTGTGTGTGTGTGTGTGTGTGTGTGTGTGTGTGTGTGAGAGTGTCTGTGAACGAACAGGAGAGGAGGCTGGCAGGTTGTGGTGTCAGCGTGATGGGATGTGATGGATGTGTTTTGACAGTGGAGTGCCAAATCTGCCCTGTTGCATTAATATCATCCATTCACCCAGTTGCACACAAAAACACACACTGGGGTATTCCCATGAATTCATCACAGACTTCCAACCAAATTAAGCATGGCACACTTCTTTAACTACAGATCTTACACCTTACATACACCTTTTGGGTTATTACATGCATGTTTTATATAATCTTTAAAGTAAATATATATCTGATCAATCTGAACTCAAAACCTCAAGTTGCTTTGAATTAGCCATTTACATTAACCTTTTAACTTTTTTTATGATAATTTATACATGGTAACATGGTAATACCATGGTAATCGTTAAAGTACTTTGGAGTACTAAAATTGGTAATCATTAGGAACATGGAAAACATTACTGTACTATTGGGCCAGCTCAGTCTATTTTTTATATTTTATTTATCATTTTTTTTTTGTAAGGGCTGCTAGAACTCCTGTTCAAGGAATAGTTCACGCAAAAATGAAAATGCTCTCATTATTTACTCATGCTTATGCCATCCCATTTGTGTATGACTTTCTTTCATGTGCTGAACTCAAATGAAGATTTTTAGAAAAATGTCTCAGCTCTTTTAGTCCATATTTAGTGCAAATGAATATGTGTCAACATGTTGAAGCTCAAAAATTTCAACATTAAATCAATGTCTTCAGAAGTGATGTGATATATGTGTGTGTGATAAACAGATCACTTGATCATTCTACTTCCTGTGATTTTGGTGATTCACATACTTGCATACATGCATACCGCCCCCTACTGGGCAGGGAGAAGAATATAGTAGACTTAAATAATGATCAATTTCTCACCCATAACTATCACATAATTTCAGAAGATTTGAATTTAACTACTGGAGTAGTATGGATTACTGTTATGCTGCCTTTATATGTTTTTTGGAGCTTAACCAATTTGGCACCCACTCACTTGCATTGTAAGGCTCCATGGAGCTAAAATATTCTTCTAAAAATCACAATTTGTGTTCTGCAGAAGAAAGAAAGTCATACACATCTGGGATAGTGAGTACATTTTCATGTTTGGGTGAACTATCCTTTTAATAATTGTTTGATGTACGCTGCATTAAAAACATCATTACGCATGTCTGAACTCCTGAAACCTATACAAATGTTCCATGCAAAATTAAATAATGTTAATTAACTCTGCGCTTAATTAAACAGAGAGTGTGTCATTACTTTAAATGCCATTGTTATTTAATTGCACCATGGCTTGTTATTTAACGTTAATGCTCTGAATCCACCTGGTCGATTGTCAAATCGGTTGAGGGATGTCAGTTTAACAGGCCGCTGTGCATTTGGCAGTCAGGCTCTAATTGACAGTATTTCCTCCTGTCTCCTCCTGTTCAACCAGATTGGAGGAAGAGGAATCTGCTTTGGAAGCCGGGCATCTAGCAGCAGAGACAAGGTTTCTTCAAAACACTACTGGTGTGTACTGACACTGATACATGCTGATATACATAGGGCATTTGGACATTTGGCATGATTGCAGGCCATTTGGTTGGAGTGAAAGCGGTGCACAACAGCAAACTGCATCCAAATCTGCTTGGAAATGCAGTATACAGTGGTTCGGAACCAAAAATACAATGTGAAAATACATCTGTTGGGGGGAGGTGGGCAGAACTGAGTTGTGGTTCAAACCAAGCAATCAAACCAAATGTAAAAAGCCATATATAAACTGCAGGTCATGAATGATGGTGGAGGCGTAGAAGTGTTGCAGGATCTCCCATTCTTATGCTTGCCAAAATTAGTCACATAATTCCCATTTTCCTGTCCAGTGTACTATTGGAAGCACTGGGATCATAGTCTTCTGTCCCCATTACCGGATCAGTTACCAGTCCCCAGAGCCTAGCATGTACAATTCAACCAAGACTATTAATTGAAAGTAACTGCCCAACAGTAAAAACAATAAAACAAAACAATAAAAAAAAAAACAGGTATATGCGAGAGAGAGAGAGAAATAGAAAGAGAAAGAAATGCACAGAAAAGTGAAGCAGCTATGAAGACAGGGCACTGAAATAACCTTGGGAATATGGGTGCCTGATTATCATGAAAATATTGTGCACATTTACTGCATAATAGTCTCATAGATATTTATTGGATCTGGGGGAAACCTTTGCTCTTTGCTGAGAGGAATATGATTATGTGTGACTTAATTATCATATATGAATTTTTATAGATATGGTGGACTTTCACCATGCTTCTTTTAATATACACAATAAAGCTCGGCATACACACTGCTCGCAGACATGAAAGCTTCGCCATTTCTCTTTTTTGTTGCCGTCCAATTAGTTCAGCAGTGACAGAGTCGTGCACGTTTCAATGTCCTGTATCAGCCAAAGAACGAGTTAGATGCGGTGAAGTCTCTGTTCTCCCCCAAGTCAAAGTACTCCGGGAAAAAAAAAGCAAAAACATAGAAACACCCTGGACATCTAATTAATTCATACGAGAGGGAGACAACACAGCAGCAAAGTCTTGCTTGTACTCAGACAGAGGCAGGTACCCATCCAAACACAGATGTCGTAGCTGACAAAAGCAAAGTCTTAGGTAAACAGCAAAGAATATTTGATGTTTGTGTGAGCATGGACAGCGAGTTAGGAAGAAAAAGGCACCTTGCCTAATGCCTATTATGTTCTCTATATCTCTCTCTTTTCTTGTAAAATACACAAGTTATCGAACATAAATTACCATATATAATATGTGTTTTGGAGAATTAATACTTTACTCAAATATTGTTGAAACTGAATACTTTTGATTTCACTCAATTGCATTTCCGATGGAAACATCATATTGTTTTTTACTCCTTAAATTTAATTTAGTTGCAGGCCATTGTGAATTAACCTTTCCTAATAAAACAAAATTAGCTCTTACTGAGCCAATCCGATCACAAGTAATGATCTGAGTGATAAACAGATCAATATTTAAGCCTTTATTTACAATCAATCTCCACTTTCACTTTCACATTCTTCTTCTTTTGTTTTTGGAGATTCACATTATTTGTACATATCGCTACCTTAAGTCAAAAAGGACTTTAATATTGATATGTTTATCTCCCACACCTATCATGTATATATTGAAGATATACAGTACTGTGCAAAAGATTTAGGCATTTGTGAAAAACATTGCATATTGAAGATGCCTTCAAAACTAAAGCCATAAATAGTATTCATATATCAATTAACATCATAAAAAGTCCAGTAAACATAAAAAAGCTAAATCAATATCAGTGAGTCCACATTTGCCTTTAAAACAGCCCCAATGATCCTAGGTACACCTGGACAGTTTTTCTTGGTTGTTGTCAGATAGGATGTACCAAGCTTCTTGGAGAATTCACAACAGTTCTTCTATCTATTTAGGCTGTCTCAATTACTTATGTCTCTTCATGTAATCCCAGACTGACTTGATGTTCAGTGGGGGCTATGCCATCTTTTGCAGAGCGCCCTGTTCTTCAATTCTAATCTTTTATATTTGCAAAAGTAAGGTTTGGGAGTCTAAAATGTATTTTTTCCAATTGACACACTAAAGCTGAAGATATAAATAACCATTTTAAGAATTTTTTTTTTTTTGTGAAACATCTTAAGTGCCTAAAACGTTTGCACAGTACTGTAGATTTAACCGATATGGATTACTTTTATGCTGCCTTTATGTGCATGTTGGAGCTTCAATATGTTGATCCCCATTCACTTGTATTGTGAGGACCTACAGAGCTGAAAAATGATTTAAAAAATCTTGGATGGCATAGGGTAAATTATGAGCCCAAAGTATAATTTGGTTAGACGCGAAGGCTTCTAAAATAATGTGTTTTTTTTACAACATTGCAACACACACAGGGTACCCAAGTAAACTGACATGCTTCAGAACTTTTCCCTTGCACATGAAAGTTTTGGAGATGTGTTGATTCATGACGGTAAGCAAATTCAATGAAATATAATTCTAGAATATAGAAGAAGAATGACAGCAGACAACAAAGACTTTAAACAAAGACTGTTAGCCTGATAATACCGCTTTGAGCAGATTCATTTGGAGAGCAGTTTTATGACTAAGAGGCTCGGATGTCCACCATTCTTAATATCCACAGACCTCAGACACAACTGGAAAATAAGCCTGTGAATATTGGCATGCTGTCTCTCTTCTACCTTTCTCTCTCTATTTGCAAAGGTGAGAAGTGCTGAATACAATAAAGTGAGTGGATTTACCAAATATTTATCAAATATGGCGTGTCTTTATAGTGACATTACAGCATATTACTCATTGTTGTTCTGAACAAACCTTTGTGATGTTATGACAATGTGAAACATTATGACAATGTGAAACAGCATTTTAAACAGCATTGTGTTTTATATGAACCAGTTGATTCAATGATTAAATAGTCTCGCGTAGGCAGACTTTTGACTTAACAGCAACGTTCTGGGGTCTATCGCAGCTAACGTTGGCAAATAACCGCCCACTTTGGCAGAAAAAGCCATCTAACTGACATTTAAAGCGAACGGTCACAGTCGGTTTTGTCATTACATTATGTTTAGGGTCAGGGTTAACAAAGACGGCTCATACCATAATAAAAGACATGGGAAAATAAATAATTTATATAATGGTGTGCAAGTTTACACGAGCGATTGCACAGAAAGTGGAAAATGTGTAGTCCTCAAAAGCGCTCATTGTTTCAACACAGAACTTTGTGAACTCAACTCGTGCTTCCACACAGACCGATAAAGACCAGCGCAAACTAGGCTCTTCGAAATCCTGTAGAAGTCAGCAAATCAGATATCGTCTGACTGGACTGAGAAAGCGTTTCCAATGTCGGGTGCTATAAGCTTCAGATGGTTAGTACACAGACTGTGGGCCTGCCAGCTGAGACTAATGATTAAATGACTCACTCATAACTTTAAAGATGCTAATATGTTGCCACCTACTGGCTTAAAGGTGCATTTTTTCAGGAATGTTTCAGACTGAATTAGTGAAAGAAAATAAAAATAAAAATCAATATTTCAAGCCACAATAATGGAGAAGTAGAGTGATACAAACAGTAAAACATCCCAGTACTGTTGGACTGTATATCAGGACTCTTGGAATATAGATTATCCAATCAGATACGAGGACCGGAACTAAATGTTGTATACTGATTCATGAGATTTATCCCAATGGGCATGGCCCTTGCTATGCCAACAGAGAGGTCATTTCAGAGGTGACAAACATTATTACATGTTCAAGAAAGTTTGTGAAAACAGACATTTTCTGTAGAATTAATACACTTAAGAATCGTGCACACATTTTTAAAAAAGAGAAGTGTATCATGTTTTTCTTTAACTGCCTCAGAAACATCACAGAATATGGAGTCAGGTAGTGTCTGAAGTCCTGTATTATTAAAACTGCAATAATGCACTGAATTTCCATTGAAAGACGATTTATGTGGAGTTACAGCCAGCCTGCAGCTGTAAGTATCCTCCCTCCAGCTTTCCTCTGCTGTGCAGGAATTTCACCCAGAGTGGCAGAATTAAAAGCAGCCATGTCGATTTTCATTATTAGCCATCAGGTGCTGTGGATTGGCTGGACCTACTCTATTCTCCATTGCTCTCTACCCTCCTGCACTGTGCCTTTTAACCCTACTTGACAGTTTTACATCCTCTGTTTGCCTGGTGCCCAGAGCATTCACTAGGCACAGAGAGAGAGAGAGAGAGAGAGAGAGAGAGAGAGAGAGAGAGAGAGAGAGAGGTATGTAGATACAGTATGTCTGCTCTCTGAGCTAGCATTTGTGCCTGCTGTGTTGGAAATATCTGAAGGCTACACTGGATGAGAATAAGAAAGAGAGAGATTCAGCCCATCTGCAGCTCTGCCAGCTTTATTCCTTTAATAGACAAAAAAATATATATTTTTGAGCCTGCTCTCAGTGATGATATGTGGCACTTAGATGGAAAAGGAGTAAAGAGTTTAAGCTTGATCTGACCAATGGGACACACTCAGCATTAAAACCCACATGGGTACACATATTTAGAACCCCAACGATTATACTGTAATTCAGTGTTTGTACTACCATCTGCTTGTACCACCATCCCCCACCTCATTAGTATTCTTCAACCTTTCCCTTATGAATAGTTTACCAATAAAAAAATAATAAATGCAGAATTAGCTTTTTTTCTGATTGCTTAATTACCAAGTGTCTAAGGTCTGCGATATGTAATATATACTGTATATTTGTGCAAAAAAAAAAATATATTTTTAAGATTAAGGGGGGGCAGGTGATGGGTTTGAAATACGGGAGACTCCCAGGAAAAACGGGAGTGTTGACAGGTATGCTCCCCTGGCCTCAAGAGGCGCACTAGCAACTGATGCTAGAGGCTGTAGCCTTTAGCCCCCTCATTAGCGCACCCACCTCCCATGCCGGAGAAACCAGTTCAACTCCCGTTCAGAGCAGTTCGAGCAAGACTGGTTACATACACATACTTATTATACATGCAATTTGTTATTCAGGTTGGTACTGTTTTTTCAGTGATTGACTTAACTTACATTTGACATGGCTATTTTACAAAGAATCAGTGTTTATGTAAACTATGACATGTGTAACACATGAAAAGTATGATATTTTATAGATCCATTTGTGATAGATATACCTGAGGTATATAAAATGTTTTGGTGAAACACCCATGCATTTAATGGTTCATTTAAAAGGGGAAGCCCACAAACATTTGGCCATGTTGTGTAGTGTATTTGCAAGAGCTGCTGCTGAGATGCTAATTTCCCAGGCTGAAGTCAAACCCAAACACCATGCTAATGTGTGAGCACAGCTGAATAAAAGCCCCACTTATCCAGACTGGAATTATGACGGAGAACACATTACGAAGCCTAAACTTATTAGCTGAGCTTCAAAGTGATGACCCCACCCCCCGTCCCCCCATAAGCCACGAGCACATAAGCATGTTAATTTCTGCTTTTCTCAAAAGCTGCAATTGCTGAAGGAGGGAGGGGGTTTAAGGATGACTACAGGAGCACATATTCTTCCATGCGACGCCACGCACGCAAACATCCCTCATCTACTTTGAAGCAGACAAAGCGAGCAGCACAGACATGAAATAAAACCTTTACTTGGCTCTAAAGCAGTGCTGCTCAGGCAGTTCACTTCATTTGTATGTATGAGTTACATAGTCTCAATTCATCGACCTCTGTTCATGGATTTTTCACTTACTGAAGAAAAGTGTTCAGAAGGCATGAATGTATAAACATTTTTGATGAAGTATATTCAAGCTTATTCCCTTATGCCTTCTTCAATGCTTTCAGGTAGACTCAAGGACCCTTCTTCTTGGGGACAAATGGAGCCCTTTCTGCCTGCTTCTTGCTTGCTTTCTCATTCTCTCTTTGTCTTCGTCTTGTTTTAGATCAGACAGAAACAGAGAATTCAAAAGCTGCACACAGGATTTTGTCTAATATATTGAACAGGTGTGACATGCAGTGTGATTTGAAGTGATGCTTTATGTCTCTCTGAAATTTTATTTAGATGAATCTTATGATACTATGACCAAAGAACATGTTAGACCTATGATTTGTTAGGATGTGACCCTATTATCAAGTGTATTGTGTACAGAAAACTATAGCCTACACACCAAACTGTATCACAGAGAAAATATCCAGCGTAGCATGCGTGCATGTTCATTGGAACTACAGTATACTGTAGGTTGTTTATGGTTTACAAGCAAAATCTTAAAATATACAGTAAAAACACATTAACATTAAATTATCTAATGTACGCTCACAACGTTTTAAGTGTACATAGAAAAAAATACAAATAAATACATTTTAAAAATCTGGGTTACGGCGAGGCCCTTACAATGAAAGTGAATGGGGCTATTCTGTAAATGTTAAAATCCACTCTGTTTCAAAAGTATAGCCAATAAATTATTAACAATATGCAATAACATGAGTTTAGTGTGATAAAATAGCTTGCTAACATTTTCTGTTTAAATTTATATCCAATTTTACAACTTCGGTGGCATGGTGAATTTACAGCTTAAATAATACTGTACTGTACATGAGTTTAAATAGAAGAATTATTGCTTTTGTAAAATAATACGTGTCACATTTCTGCCTTTGAACCCTCAAAAAAATGGGCCCTATTCACTTTCAATGAAAAGGCGGGACATGGTAAGCAATGTCACAAATGCTGTCGATTGAGCTTAACTTGTATTCAACCTGGAATGTTCCTTTAAAATGTGGCCAGTCATATTGATAACAAATTATAATTTTGAGTCTCATTTTACACTAAAGTCTTATATAATTCTGTATGTTTATATATATATATATATATATATATATATATATATATATATATATATATATATATATATAGGTATGTATACAGGTATAAATAATATGTGCGTATATTTGTGACACCCGCTCCATACGGGTCTCGAACCTAGATCTCCAGCATGGGTGGCGGGTGCTCTAACAAGGAGGCTAAAGGCTACTGCCCCTAGCATCAGTCGCCAGTGCACCTCTTGAGGTCAGGAGAGTGAGGTTTACACACTGCACAGCTATCTACCAGCTGGCTCCTGTTACATTATATATATATATATATATATATATATATATATATATATATATATACACACACTAACACATTCACTTTGACTGTCTCATACCCAACCAGCATAAGTTACACATCCTCCTCCACCTATATGAGATTGACCACCTGAGGGGTTTGTTATATATAATATATCTCATAGTAATACTAAATAAATATATTTTTACTATGATATTACTTATACTGTGATTTAAGATATTTTGGTCATACTGCCCACTCATAGTGACATGAGTATTGAAGTATCCCATTTTTCTATTATCAAGACCTTTGCTGGATGTATGGATTCAGTCTGTACAAATCTTCAACACACAATGATCTTCGATCATCACAATTCCCTGAGGTGTTGGTGAGAACACTGACATTTCTGAAGCCTTAGTGATTTTCTCTGCTGCGCATTTCTTTCACAGGTTCCATTCCAGTGTCATGTCCTCAAACTACACAAGAGAAGTTCTGCAATACAGACTAATTTCCTAGAACGTGACTCACAAAGAACAGGTCTGTATTCTTCGACAATTTACAATCATCTTAGGAACAACTAGGGCAGCGTTATTACATAAAACATGAATACTTACATGATCTGGTCTTCACACAACATTAATCTTATCAGAAAATCCCTCTTTTTGTTAAAAGTGATCGGTCCGGGCCACTGAAGCCCTGTGGGCCCCTGATAATGGCTCTTATCAAATACATTTACAAAATGCCCCTTGGCCCCACAACATAAAGAGGTGTGTGATGAGGGAAATGTGGCCCAGCTCTCGAAACTTTTTTCAGTCTTATTGAACATTGTGATGTGTACTAATCTAGCCATTGTCATTTTGATGGATAAGTGTATAAATAGAGAAGGCAGGCAAGCTGTTTGTACATTTAAAACCCTTCATGCACTCACAGCTGTAAGAAAGCCAATCTGTAGTTGATGTAATCAGCGATTATTCCTCGACCGCCAGTCTGGGTTTGTTTATTTTCGGACACAATTTGTCTGTATAAGCATGCTCGCTTTACAAGTGGAAATGAAGGCAGTCATCACACCGGCTGTTATTAACTCCTCAGGGCTGCGGTGGAGGTGCACGTCTAGGGTCGGCGGGGGGCAGGAGGGCTGGGTCTCTGAGTAGTGATTTATTAACTTCTACCTGATTACTAAAAAGTGTTCTAAAAAACTTCAATAATCCCAGAAGTGAAAATTGCAGCCAGCATATCTACATTTCAACACCGCTTACCCGCAGGTAAGCACAGCATCCTGCCAAGAACGTGTCTAAAAACTATTATTTGTGACTCAGTGCTGATCTGAATGTGATTAGGACTTTTTCCCCTGAAGCTTAAGGCACATTTTGCTCCTTGTGTCACTCCATTCCATTCATTTTGAAAAAGAACAGAAAGCGCAGACTAGGTGACAAAAGAGATAGATGTGGATGCAGTTGTGGATTTTTCTGAAGGCTGCAGACACTGTGCTGACAATGCAGCACAATGGGATGCACTAAACCTGTTTTCAGTCCGCTAATTGGACATTTCAGCTGAATAGAAACGCAAATCACGTGTTTTGTTGCTGATTGAATTTTCTTTGTTTTGTGTCTGTGCTTAATTGTATGATCAGGTAAAATCATGACAAAAATGTCTTTAGAAGACTCAAAATCAACACAAGTTTGCACACAGACAGAGTACGTTTATAAGTCTATATATTGTAATCATAGAGAGTTCTGTCTACTGTGCTCACAGTATATACAAAGGACACTCGTTTACAGTACAAATCAGCTATATATTTCTGCAGACTTCAATACATAAGTGCAGTCTTTGCATCCGTCAAGCGTTAATTAGTTGGGGGACGTTAACTGGGTTTATGTGTGTGTGTGGATGGTGTATATGTTCAGGACTTCTGTGTCCCCCACCTAGTAATTATCTTTGCAGAAAGCAAACACATTCTCCAGTTACCCTTGGGAGCCTTCAGTCTAAAAGCAGAACTCAGAGAAGGATTGCAGTCTAAGACTTACATTCAAAATGCAACCCCATGCCACGTTTATTCATACAGGTATTGAGTTTCAACATAAAAGACTGTTTAATGCTCCAACACTTTGTATAATAAGAGGTGCCAAAGCATTCATTTGACATATGCTTACAGTTTATATTTAGGGATTTCAACAAAGCAATTGTGCTATGTACATGAATGATTCATCAAACCATGTGGTTTGTTGAGGAGAGGTGTTCTATTATTTTACTCTCTAATCAGACTTAAGATTTTAGCTTAGTGTATAATAATAAGTGTGATTCAATCCCATACACATACATAGAATGAGCCCATATTAAGTCTGATATGGCAATATATGTAAAACAGATATTTGATACATATTTTTTTAAATGGTGTACACTCATATAAAAAGTCACACTTGTACATACACGGAACGTACATTTCAAAATACTACATAAATGGCCGTTTTATATACTGTATATTATAAAGAATATACAGTATGTTTATATATGGCCATATTTAAGATTTCTTCATAGCAAGGGTCTGAGTCATATCTACAGTCCAGACCACAATATCACGGAGACTTGGTCGTGAGCTCTTTTGACTTGGGCCAGTAAGCAAACAACAGAACAAAAAATCTAGTTCAGTCTCCTTGTTCATTCTTTCTTTCTTTCTGTTTTTCTTTCCACACACACTTATAAACTCCTGCTGTGAAAAGGTCAGCGTTGTGGATTATGATAAGAAGCAGGTTATCTTTTGCATGCTTTCTGTTTGCAGTGCACTAATGAGCCACAGAGTATTCTGGGAATACAACATCTGTCATACAGCCAGTCTGATCTAGTCACTGCAAGCATAAATTACCAGTTGTGCTGGCTTCAAAGTGGATGCCATCCCTTTTACTCTTTTTAGTTTTTGTTTTTTTACGAGAAGCTCTACGTATCGCTCATTTAATGGCCTTTTACATAAAATTACATTATGTAAATTAAAAAAATTAAAATACCTTCACAAAAGTCTAAATAATACCAACATAAACAGCAGCAGCTCAGTTTCTATCCAAAAACATACCCTCGTCCAATGACCCCTTTATATAAAAGGGTAGTTTTGACTAAATTCTGATTGAGGCATGTTTGAAGGTGTTGTAACATGCTGATATATGCACATCTGTGAATGCTCAGTCCATATTAATATGCCAAGTTCTTCATTGCTTGGCAACCACATATAGCCTAAAGTTGAGTTATTGAACTAGATTTCTAGGTGTACTACTTATTATCATTCATTTAAATACTATTGTAATATTAGTATCCTTTTCCATATTGCATAATAATAATAATACAACTAATTGATACAATAGGGGCTACAGCCTCTTTGAGGCTTGGACCCTAATAATAATAATAATTATTATTATTATTTTTGTTATTGTCATACACTATGCAATATATTATTGTTGTTATCATCATTATTATATGTATTATTGTTGTTGTTGGTGTCTTTTCATATTGCATATTGTATTTTATCCATATTAAGCTGCATTGTTTGGCACTACAGCCTACATGAGGACATATATTTATTCAGATTATAATGATTTTTAAAGCTATTATTGTAACTGTCTATTTAACATGAATGTATCTTATACTTTGTGTGTGTGTGTGTATGTGTGTGTGTGTGTGTATGTGTGTGTGGTGGGGGTGAGGGCATGTTTTGAAGGTTTATGAGGACATTTGTTTAGGTTACAAACTGGTAATTACAAGGGTATTATGCTATAAATGTGGTTTATGATGACATTTCTAGTGTCCCCATAATCCCCATTTTTTGAGAGGGTTAGGGTTAGGGGATATAATCTATAGTTCGTACAGTATAAAAATCATTATGTCTATTAAGAGTCCTCATAAGGATAGCCGCAACAAACAAGCTACTGAGAGAGGGAGAGAGAGAGAGAGATCGGTGCACACTGGCAAATAGCAACAGTTTGGCCAGTCACTCGTTTTAAAGACAAAACATTTGTACACCATGATTGGCCTCTGTCTCTGACCTATTATAAGCCAGCAGCTTGTTGTGACCACCTGTGTTTGTTGCTCAGTTTTAAAAGTGTGATGGGCCTTTCAGCTTCGGTTAGGCTCACTTCACATCCAGGGCTATGGGAAGACTAATGGCTTCTTCCTCCACTTTTGAAGGGCCTGCTGCTGTGTAGCATAGGCCCGGCTCTTTTCACCTTGTCAGATGCTTGTCTGCAAAACCTTTGCCCACAGGGCCCTTAATGAACAGGCCATGTGGAGCATTGGGTTAAAATGGAACCTGTCTACTATTCCTAGCCTTTTGTGTTTTTCCTTCTCTAATGGGCTTTCAAGCAGTCTGCCTTTGTGTGTTCTCTCTTTCACTCACACTTTCTTTCAATTACTCTATAGCTATCTCTATTCTGTGTTGCTTCAAAACGTTCTCCCTCAACACCATTTTCCAGGAATAAGTGAGAAGCTCTGGAATTGTGTTTAATACAGTATGTCTCTGAACCTAGCAGTATAGGTATTAGCATTAATTGTGAGGTACACCTTAGAGAGAGCTTTTGATGGCACCGGTTGTGCTGGACATCCGAGAGTGGATTTTTATCTGTTTTCATCAATACTGGTGCTCCTTCACTACAGACAGACAGAGAGACAAGAGAAGAATGCATGAGAAGAGCCAGCAAGCATGAGAGATAGAGTAGCATTGCTGTCATTACAGCTTTGCTGTTTCTGAAAGCCAGAGAGCTTGTGTGTCATTTCCCTATGAGGTAATATGACAACCAAACACCATTTTGTTCACTTTCTATAACCAGCATAAGGTTATATCTGGTTTAAGCATACCTGGCTCTCCAAGCCTGATCAAGCAGGTGTTTAGTTGCTGAAGCTGGTCTTCTAGCTGGCTCAAGCTGACAAGTGCCCAAAGCCCCTTTAAAACCATAAAACCTGACCAACTTAGCCAGGCTAGGAGACCAGCTTACTACCTTAGGCTAGTTTAATCAGCAGGGCTCCTATCTCCATCTACTTTGTTTTCATGTCCTTGGCAGCAGTATTCAGTTGTTGAGAAAACTTAGTCAGCAGAAGTACAAATGTGAAGAGTGTACTGGGTTTTCACAATCCCCATTCTTTAAACTCTATTACAGGAACCCCTGGACAGTAGCGTATTGTCTAGTGACACACACTTGAATCACTCATCAAGTGAGTCTGGAGTCTCGAGAGACTGATTGGAAGACAGAATGGAAGTTGATTACACTTCAATTTTTTGTCTTGTCTCAGCTCTTTATTGTGACACTGAGATGTTGTTGTTAGAAGTCAAGTCTCAAGGACTTCTCTTAGCAGCTCAGAAAGGAAGAGGATGAAGCATGATGGGGCTTTAGGAGAAACATTGTTCTATCACCACACACAAGGGACAAATTATAGGGATAGAGTTGTCATACAAAAATCTGAGTAGAGGAAGTGCGTACCTGCAGACATTGCTGAAAAAACTTTGTCGGCTGGTCTCCTAACCTGGTCAAGCTGCTTTTTTTGTGGTTTTAGAAAGGTTTTGAGAATTTTTGAAGCCAGCTAACCGGCTAAGCACCAGGTTCACTAGGCTCTAAAACCAGCTAGACAACCTGAACATCAGTTTGGCAAAACTGAGAGACCAACTTAAACCAGGTAAAACCAGTGAATGATCTTAGTTCAGTTAAGGCAGGCTTTATCAAGAGAAACTGTATCATCTTTAGAAAGTTTATTCCATCTTTAGAGAAAATACACTGCAAAAATACCAGCATGTGACATTGAAAATGTGAATTTTTGTTTATGTTTTTGTACCTATGGTAAACATATCTAGATGGTGTTTTTTGGTCACAATTTTGAGATGTAAATTGACCAATTTTAAAAACAAGTTGTTGTTTTTTCCCAAACATTTAAAAAATAAAAAGCAACACCTTTTTATTGCCTCTGTACAGCTCAGAAGCTGAAAAAAGTATCCTACGCATGAGATTAATGCTCTGATTTCCCACTGAGTCCACCTACGGTAAAAATATGTTCTCAAATGCTCCCTGTCTCCTGGTCACAGAAAGGCTTTGAAAAAGCAATTTTGAGCTCAATATCAGATACTGATCTTAAAGACAGAACTGTTTGAAAAGTCATGATTCTTTTGTATGGCTGTCTCAAGTGCACACTATTGCATACATATTTACAATCCACTCAATGGACCTACAAACGTGTACATACACACATGCAGAGTTATATACCAGATCTGTAGGAATATGATGAACGAAACTCATAAAAACAAAACATAAAATAATATATTAAACTTGACACTTGAGCTGTGTGACCACTGGTGTTTGCCTTCGCAACTATGCACTAGTAATTAATCTGCGCTTATCTCCTGTCGAGGTTAGGAGAGATGCTGGTCACTGGAGCTCCTTTCCTGTGTATTGCCTCGAAAGCAACATCCTCTTGCAGTTTGACCTATCTCTTCTCTCTCCCTTGTCTCCAATCTCAGAAAGAGCTTACTAAAGGTTATCTTATCAGCTACATCAGAATTTTTTTTCAAATGCACCACATTCGGCCCATGTACACACACACACACACACACACACATAAGCACGCACACACCTGTCAGATTCTCAGCCAGCAGCACAGATCAACAAGATTAGGGCCCCTTTCTTCACAACACAACAGACTAGGGATGTGTGTGTGCAGTGAGTGGAGGCATGTGCCTCTGAAAGTGGCCCACACCACAAAAACACAGACTCTTTCTCCTTTCCAGTCACATTTCACAGCGATAAGTGTGTTCGATAGAGGGGTAATGTGAAATTACTTCTTGACTAGATTTGAGACAGTTATTTACGAGGTCGATGGCTAATTCTCCTTAGGCTACTTCACAGGGCTGTGGTGTTTATGCACTGCACGAGGTGGGATAACACAATAAACCACACCATATGTTACCCAGGCTCCCGCAGTCCATCCTGCTGTTTCTGATATTGTGTGTTTATGTGTGTAGAGTGCAAGATAGAGCAGGAAATATGTTGAGAGCAGTCTAAAAGCAGAATGCAATTTGATTTGCAGTAGTAATTGGTAACTAATTTATATATGTAATATAACATTTTAAAGATTTTTTGAATATGCACATTAAGTAATATCATGGTGGGCATCAGCAATATGTTGTACAGCGATGGCCATTTTTAGTGTTCATGCTGCTCTAATGGATGTGTCTATTATACCATGCTTTAAAACCAGATTTAACCTAAGGTAGTTAGCTGATCTCATAGCCTGGCCAAGCTGGTTATGCTGGTCTGTTTTTATGGTTTTAGCTGGTTTTTAGGAACTTTTTAGCCAATCAGCTTAGAAGACCAACTGGCTGACTGACTGATCCAGCTAAGCACAATCTTGGCTTGGCTAAGAGACCATTTTAAACCAGCAAAGAAACGTGGCTGTTATTTTTCAGCAGGAATATAATGGGAAATTTACACAAGAAGGCTATCTTTAGCAAACATAGCTGTAAACCACATAAGCCTGCTAATCATCACTTCTCCTCAGAAGCATGGCTTTTTCTTTTAAAATTTTATTTGATCTCTCAGCTGTGCATTAGCAAATAAATGTCCTGGTGGTAGAAAACAGTGATGCCTGACCCTGGTGGCAATAGGATTTGTGCATACAGCCTAAAATATCTCTTCAGCAGGAGACCACACCTTTGCTCAGCCATGGCGACATTAGCATAGCACATAACTGTACCTTATTAATACAATCCAGGGCACAGCCTGTTATAGATTAGCTCTCATGTCCTTGGCCAAGTCAAACAAGGCAAAAGATCAGAGGAGAAAATGATTCGCTCAGTGTATAAAAATAAACAGATTTTGAGGTAGGGGTAAACAGCCAGAAACATTACAGGATGTACCCATACAAATCCATACAGTAATTTGAGAAATGAATCAAAATGATTGGATGTATCATAGATAAAATCTGATCTGATGCACTGCCGCCTGGAAAAAAATCTGACATTAGAAATGAAAAGAGAATTTTAGCTCTCAGCTCTCAGAGTGGTTTGTAAGCATAGGGACAATCTAAAGGACATGTATTCTTAATGGATAAGCAATTAATCTATTCAGTGGTTAAATCCATGGACAGACAATAATGAACAAATGTGAAAAGAATGATGATCATCAGAGTTGATCTACCATAATGTGTTCTGTGAATAAAACAGGTGCTGCCATTCCAGCACAAGCTCTAGTTTCTTTAAATTAATGACAACATTTGATCGCCTTACCCTGTTTTTCAGGTTTTCTTTTTTGATTAAGTTTTACCATTTAAAATACTGAAAACACATACATAACAAGACATCTATTCACAAGTTTGCATGTCCATGTTAACCTTGGTAAAGGAAAACAGATTGGTAAGGTCAGGAAATATATTTGGCTAGCTGTCAGTAAATCATTGGCTTTATATACTGTATAAATAATGATTTCATGATTTGCCCTTTTACTCAAATAAGGTGCTTAAAATAGAATGCAATGCTTTCCAGGAGATTCTCTGGGAAGATAATGCAATGCCTGGTGTGTAGGGGACATTTGAGGGCAGTTATTGTAGCTTAACCTCGACAACACAAACTCTTGAATTAGCATGTGCTCAGTCGTAACTGTTCTGGCAGGGCCAAGCCACTCTTACACAGCTGGGTCTCTGCCTGTGAGCAGCTGCTGTGTGCCTGGAGCAAACTGCATTTTACTCAGTCTGTTTCTTCGTCGTGCCGGTTTCTTTTCCTCCTGCTCCCCTGATGAGTTATGTCATACCCCTCTCTTGCCGCACAAACAGGGACTCTCCTCTGAGTCAGCCTGAACTCTTACACCAACAATTAACCTAGAATTTACCTCAGCATCAAGGTTCATGTATGGCTGCAATTACAATCATTAGCATGCTTAATTAACAGATTCACTGGCAGCCAGCACAGAGCATGCCACTTTCTCTTAGTTCATGGCCAAGCACCAGCCCCCGGCACAGCACACTCCAATGTCAGCTCAGCAAGGTGTGTGATTTGAAAAAAAACCTTTTCCAGTCATCCTATGCTCCCAGCTGCACAGTTTTCATACATTTTCCCTTTGCTTCCTGTGTCCTTTGATTCTTCCACTCTCTTCTTGTGGATATTGTTTCTCTGTAATTCTTCCCTCTTGGTGTCTACATGTGGTGATTGTTTTAAGAATGCACATGCAAGGAATCTGATTTTAAGGCAGTACTGCATCAAAATAAATATTCACAATTTTATTTTGCTCATGTAGCCAAGTGGAGAAAGTTCATGTGATTTAACTCTAGTCATAAATTGGATGTAGCCCCTTTAAGAACTGGAGTTTTGTGACACCTGCTTTCTGGCACTCATGCATGTTAGAATTGTGAGAACAAATGTTTGGCAAGAGAGCTCCCAGTTTTGTTAACAGGTTGATAATTATTTGGGATCCATATGGAATGCATGTGTGGAGTTTGACCATGTTTTGGTGCACATGCGAGGACCTCTACTGTGTTTCATTTTCCAAATTGAGTTACCATATTTTTATTTTTGTACTTTTAAATTATTATTATTATTATTTTTTTACAGCCTCATCATCTTTGTTTTTACTGTGTTTAACAGCTGTAAGAATAAAACCTCAAAATATATTTTTGTATCCTGTGGTGATTATTTTCAACCCATCGGATACACCCAATTTCTTTGTATGTGTTTTTGTGTGTGTGTGTTTATCATGTTGCGGCCATTCTAGGAATGTGCACCATTTTGTCCTTCACATGCTAATAGTTAGCTTAGCAACATGCTAACATCAAAAACTTGCAGTTAGATGAAGTCTGTTGTAACATGTTTAGTTCAGTATTTATATTCTTAGTTCTTTTGTATTGTTATTTGTAAATATTGTAATTTGGTTTTAGAGACAATGTTGCAAACAATAAGAAAAAAAAGATAGGCCTACACATTTTGCCACTGATAAATGACAGCCACCACTACTCAACAAGACTGTGACCTGGTATAATGCTAACAACAATATTTTCATAAACCATTCTGTGGTGACGACAGAGTCACTGAAAAATAAGCTGGTAAACAAACGTAATCAGAAAGAAACACAATGACTTTTTCTCACAGGGCCAGTGAGGAATTGGCAGGAGCAAAAGACTGGCACCAGCCCCAGTGCAAACAATTGTCAATGCGGGTACATTTGTTTTCCCCTTCAACCTATTCTGGAATGCTACATCACACAACTCTCTCTATTTCTTTCCCTGTCTGTCTTTCCTCAATGGAGTCAGGTGCGCTCTCATCACAGGTAAAAACTATTGTTTTGATGCCCCAACATGAATCCGTGACCATTGCTTCCCCATCAGACTCAGGGCTAATCTCTTTTTAATGAACTCCAAATGACTTTGTCATATAAAAGCCATTAGTTGCAGAGCAGTGTGGAGTGCTTTGCGTAAACGAGATTTTTTCAATTACAGAGCCCTCTATCAGCAAGGCTGCATGATTTCTGAAGGCGTATAACTGCAGCCACAGTATATCTACCTTTCTCTCCATCCCTCTCTCTCTTTATCTTATAGGTTTATCTCTTTGAATTCACCATTCTATCTCTTTATCTAAATTATTTGCACCAACTATGAGCCTCTCCCCATGATTGGATATTTTTCATAAGTCAAGTCACCCTGTGTTTTGCTCCACAAAAACACGGGCTCATTAGAGAAGGCAGAAATGCATTTACCTTTACAGAAATGTAAATTGGTTTGTTCTTCGTTCTAGAAAGTAAATCAGAATAAGCTTTCACTGAGTTTTAGATCTGCTGAAATAACCTTACCAAACCTAGCCCTTGCAAGAGGCTCAAGAAGTCATTTAGCAGAAGTAGGTAATTAGACTTGGATTAATTGATTGCATGTGTGGAGAATGTTGCCCTGACTGACCTACCTACAGCTGGAGCAGAGAGCCACGTTATACAGTTTCTGTCTCATTAAGATGTGTAAAAAAATTTTCTTCCAGCAAAATGACATGATAACGTACTCTCCTTCCGCCTCTCTCTCTCTCTCTCTTCCTGACTTTATTTTTTACTATACTACACTGTCTCTCTTTCTCTCTCTGCGTGTCTACTCTGTCGCTCTTTAGCTGTCGATGGCTCTTTAGCGCCTGTCAGGAGCTGCGCTGAGCGCATCCCAAACATATTGTGCTTTTTTCACATAATTAGGCAGGAGGGATTTCATTAACAACACTAGAGTGCAGGCTTCCATTCTTCTCCCAGTGATTTTGTGCCGTCAGTAGTACTGGGTGTCCCAAAAGATTTTTAGCTTGCTCACTCTCCTGCTCTTAAAATATTTTGAAATACTTAAAGACAATGAGTCGCATATGATTTTAATTATGTGTGATGTGTGTGTGCATGATAATGTGCTTATGTTTATGAAAATTCATGAAAAAATTATATCATCACTTGTGAGAAAGGCCATACTTTGACAGATGAAACATGAATTCAATAAATACACAATATATGGTTTGTCAATGTTTTTTCTTTGTGTTTTGAGTATTTTTACACGAATAAGAATGTTTATGAGAAATACTAACCAATGCAGCCCGACGCTTCACTATGTGTGAATCACTCTGCTTGTGTTTGTGCCATTTTAAGCTAAAGTGTAAGAGCACTGCATATGTGTTGATAGCTTCTGTTTGTCTTTTTTTTACATTACATATGTTAGCCAGCAAGTGGTGGCAAAAGATCATTTTTGTGTGTAATGTGAGCCAGTTAGGTGGCGTGAAGTGAATCCATGTCAGCTAGAGTTTACATAAAACAGCTCTTAGTGATCACTTGTATTACTACTAGGAAATAGCTTTAACCGGCTTTAAACGAACAACTTGGGCATTATGGCTCATCATAACTGAGAGACACAACATAATGATTAATTACATATTGGGTGCTGTTTAAATGGTGGAAGATATTGCGGTTTCTATAGTGATCGACTATTGCGCACCGGCTACGGAGAAATATTGAGAAATACCCTTGGTTGGGCGCAATTTTTCCACTAAGCAAGCTGATCTTCAGAAAGCTGACAGCATCTCTGCTTGGGTGAGGCAAAAGTTGAATGTACAAGTTCCATCTCTCTCTCTCTCTCTCTCACACACACACACACACAAACACACACACACACTCACACACACATACATCCTTGTTTAACCAATAACATGTTAGAAACAGCACAAACCGTGATACTATTTCTGAAGTGCCATTTTTTAATTATTAACGAAGGCATGGACGCATCATTTGGTGTGAATCAGCAACGGCAGATTCTGATCCATCAAATAAGAAAGTAGTTCCATGCACCAATGCGTTTTTATAACCATACACAGTTTTTCCTTATTTTTTTAAATGTTCTTATTCATTGAACTGTTGTATATATGCAATATCACACTCGCGATCATGCTGTATGGGCCTAAATCAGCAGTGCTGTGAAATACCTACGGCACTCGGCCTGTGGCTGAATCACAGCAGTGCTAATGTAGGGCCATATCACACTCTTGCTCGTGTGATATTGTTTTTATATATATATATATATATATATATATATATATATATTATTGTTATTATTTCTATTATTCATTCTATCAAGAAAATCCAATAACACCTTTTTTAGGGCAAAAAAGTACAGCAAAATTCCTATTCTTAATGATAATTCTGTATTGTTTTACTATAAAATAAATAAAGTAAACAAATAAATTTAAAATGTGAAAATCCTTAACAGATTATAAATTTACTTGAGAAGTAACACCGCTACAACACTATCTTATATATTTAGGCTTTTTTTCAGAGAATGTGTTTTGTGTCCAGAGAAGTGTATTTTGTTTTACTGTCCAGGCAGACTTTCTAACTTGATATTCACTTCTTTACAGTCAAAGCAAATAAACCATTTTCAGTGTTAAAGAAATAATCTTAAGAGATTCCAAACCAGTACATTTAATTAATCTAATTGACTGATTTTACTGTTACAAATTACATTTGACAGGATGTATTCTCTAATCAGTAGTGGAATGTGGTACATTTTAATCCCCCCAACCCTAATGACTAAATAATATAAAAGTGTCTTTATGCCACCCTAAATTGAATTAAAACCTGCAACAGCTCTATTAGCAACCCAAATACATGACCAGCCACATGTGCATGGTTATAAAATAACTTTTGTCATTAAATATTTACACATTAGACTTATAGAGCTACATCAGTATAATAGAGGACACTTATCTGTGTTGAGTTAGAGTTTTGGATGCCTCAGAGATCTACGAGTTAGACAGAGGTAGCATGAAGAATTTCACAGGCAAAAGGAATAAAACTTTATTGACCATTGCCAACAATGTGAGTTAAATGGAATTCAATCCCTGAGTTGTGTGTTCAGCAGCAAAAACTAATATATGGTTTGATATAGGGTTTCACCATATATATACACACACACATGCACAACCGCACACCCCTGCTCCCTGGGCCAAGCGACAGCTGTGTTTGGTGCAAGTGGAAGAGCAGCTAATGAACCAAACACAAGGCTTGACAATTCACATCTGCTGCTACTCTCCCATCTTTGCCAGACCCAGCAACACCCACCCAGTCTCATAGGGCGGCAACAGCAGCCAGCGTCTCACCTGGGATGCAAACGTTTTCATAAAAACTTAAACGTGTGCACACACACACACACACACACACACACACACACACACACACACACACACACACACCAACTTTCTCATGAAACACATTCATGCACACACGGTCACACTTCAGTTTGTGTGTGTATGCACGCACTAAAGCAGACATATGTGTGTCTACTCCCAGTGACGTGCACAGATGCAAGGCATGCATGCAAAAACAAACAAAATTCACACCTGGATTTCGATGGTGGCCACAGCAGGTGTAACAGCTAGCTAACTTCACTTACGTCCCTACAGGAAATTAAAGGAATTATTCACCGTAAAATTTAAATTATATCATAGTTTGTATGTTCCTTTACAAAGCTATGATGTCAGTGGATTTAGAATATAATGGTATGGAGCATTAATTCTATGGTACTTATTTCAGTTAATTTGGAACATGGGACCCCCAGTTTTCATTCACTAGCATATTATGGAAAAGAGTGGCCAGGAAATTCTTAAAAAAAATAACCATTTGCATTCAACATGAGTGTAAAGACAGAATCAATCGAATATAGTGTAATCAACTGAATTAACAGAATTTTAATCAAATTAAAACAGAACAATTACTTTTCAACATGCCATTGCATTATTATTATCAAATGAAGAGCTTCTATACTGATCCTCACAGGAGACCCCACAAACAAAATTGGAGTTTCATTTAGGCTGGTGCCAAAGCTTTTATTTATTTATTTATTTTAAATAAAGTGCTGCACAGTAGAGCATCACTATATTAATGAAAGCAGCGATGAAACTCTCGCTTGTGAGATAATGCTTAAATATTTTGTATTATAATTGATACAGTATATTATTATCATT
Organism: Xyrauchen texanus; assembly: GCF_025860055.1. Classification (NCBI taxonomy): domain Eukaryota; kingdom Metazoa; phylum Chordata; class Actinopteri; order Cypriniformes; family Catostomidae; genus Xyrauchen; species Xyrauchen texanus. The sequence goes on along the minus strand of NC_068304.1, from coordinate 32,496,815 downwards.
ATAATTACAACTACTTCTACATTGAACATTACTTTTTACCATACAGAAATTATATATTTCTGTTGCATGTTTTCAATTTCACATCAAGTTAAATGAAGCTTTTATTTTGCCGTTTGGCAGAAAACCGTATGTTTTTGGTGACTTCACTTCTCACCTCCGGAAAAGCAGTGGCTACTGTTCTTATAAAACGCAAAAGGCTATGGTTTAATTATATGAATACATAGTCTACAAGTGCTATATGCTTCACAGTAAAACAAATTGCTCTGCTCTTTGTCTTTATACACACACAGAGCTCATGTGATGTTAATGATGCAGTTAGAGAAGGCTATGAGCAGCGGCTTCTCACATTCACTTACTGTTGAGGCACACAGCTCATGAAGAGTATATAGGCTCAAATCTCAGCCTTTTGTTATTTGAACATCACACTGAGATATGTGATGATGCATTTATAGATTAATTTTATTCCAAATAAGTCAAATTCCATGACATTCCACAATTTATAATCAATTTCATATTTATGACTGGATTACCCGATTCTTTGAGATTTTTTTCCACAACACGTAAATTATAGGGCCTACTTCACAGCCAGATAATAGTAAAGAAAAAAGATAGCGAGAGAAATAGACAAAGTTTTGGAGAGTTGTTGGAGATGGTCATAAATCCATGGCTGACTGAGCACCAGTCCACCCTTCCTACTCAGCCATCTGCTAATGCAGTGATGGCTCCCTTATGTGTATGTGAATGTTTTTGTGGGTATATGTGACACATTTATGCTTTCTGTGCAAACTAGAGCTTGGACTACTATTATTGACCAAACTTAAGAATCAGATAAAAGCAATTATTTGCACTTTTGGACATTGACAGTTTGTTTAAACACAGCCAATGATCAGGGTCCATTATTTCCAGTCAAAAATATGGAAAAACATGTCCGCCAATTAGCCTACAAATTACATTGAATTCGGTGACAATGATAGCAGAGTTGCAATTTGTAAGCTTTACAATGATAGAGTAAGGTGAAACTATGTTAAAACCTTTAAAAACACTAATTTGATTACTCACCTTAAAGCTTGACACAGCAAGGAATATGATGAGTTTAAGCAGAACCACGTTATGGTCAGATTTTGTTTTAAATAACTGGATACCATATTGGCACACAAATGTTGTACCAGAGCCTCCCTTGAACAAACTTAAACTTAGAAATCCACTGTACGGTTCTTTTCTAAAAAAAATTTTTGTGAACACAGTTCACTTTGTAATTTCAAACATATTTGGCCAATACAGGTTACACTCCAAAACAAATGACAGTTTATATCAATAGTTAATTGACCATGTGGTTAAACCTCTAAATATCAAATACATTTGAATAAAAATGTTAACAGCACATGCATCTGAGCCAGCAAACACACTAAATTCTCCACAGGTGTGCAGGTTCACAACTGCACACACACAATTCTCAGAGCTAGCCTGGGGTTCTTCTTAGTGATGGATAAACCTGCCTGTCTACCTCTAATTGCATTTGATAACAATTTTGTCAAGACTCCTCTGGCAGCATCCACACCGTGCTCCCATCAGCAGCTGCTGCTAATTAGCTGCTATTGCTAGGCTCTTCTGACACATTCCCTGCTGATCCCTCTGGCCCCTTAGATCCCAAGTACAAATCATTGGATTGTCAAGAAAAAAATAAAAATAACAGCTCAGACGTAGAATGATGGCGAAGGTGGGGTGACATAATACTCCTTAAAAAAACACTGTAAAGTCAACGTGAAACAATTCTGTAATCTGAAATATATCAAAGAGAAACAGGATATTCAATGAGAAAAAAATTGTGGGAGTTTCCTGATGAAATGAAGAGTAGAGGTGCTAAATGTCACATATTTACAATAGTCTCTTCCGTCAGCAGTGAGGGATTCACATGTGATAAATGTAAGTAATTAGTCAGGCTGACAGAGAAGGTTAATGACTTAGAGATACGCATCTGAACACTAGTCGAGGTCAGTGAGAAAGAGAAGGTCGCATAAGGTCAGTAACACTTAGATATTATATAGAGAATGTGTCTGTTCCCCAAACTACCATACACAAAACCCTCACTAAATCATTTAGAAAAAAAATATTATGGTCAAACTTGAACAAAACAAACAAATTAAAGATAAACAACATAAAAAGTTAGGGCTACTAAACATTATATCTCTTTCTACCAAAGCACTAATGGTAAATAAAATGATTACAGATCATAATTCATTTTCAATGAAACCTGGTTTAAACCAGATTAATATATTAGTTTAAATTTTAATTAGGATATTGTTATAAACATGAGCCTCATCTGAAGGGTCGAGGAGGTGTTGCTACAATTTACAATTACGTTTTTGGTGTTTCTCAGAGGACAGGACATAAATTTAAGTCTTTTGAACTATAATGCTTAATGTGACACCATCAGATATAAATAAAAAAACGTTGTCATCTTTTACCCTTGCTACAGTATATAGATCATCCGGGCCTTATTCTGATTTCCTTGGTGAATTTGTGAATTTGCTAATTTTTTTATCAGATCTGTTACCCTGTTACTGTAGATAGAGATTTAATTGTTTGTGACTTCAACATTCACATAGATAATGAATATGACATATTGGGATTAGAATTTATCGATATTCTTAACAATCTGGGAGTCAGACAAAATGTAACAGGACCAACTCATCGCAGTAATCATACGCTAGATTTATTTCTGTCATATGGAGTTGATGTTGATAATATAGAAATTCTGCCAAAGAGCGATGACATCTCGGATCATTACCTCGTCTCTTGTATGCTGCGATCAGCTAATGTTAATCATTCTACACCATGCTATCATTCAGGTAGAACTACTCTTTTGACCACTAAAGATAACTTCACTAATAATCTTCCAGACCTATCTCATACACAGAGCAAACCCCAAAGCCTAAAATAACTTGATGAAATCAAGTTAATCAGAAAATATAAATACACTCATCACTAGCACTCTTGATAGTGTTGCCCCCTTCGATTAAAGAAAATTAAAGAAAAAAAGCCTTGCACCATGGTACAATGATCACACTCATTATCTCAAGAGAGCAGCTGGGAAAATGAAGCACAAGTGGAAGAATACAAAATTAGAAGTATTTTGCGGTGCATGGAATGATAGTGTTTGTAGCTACAGACAGGCAGTAAACGCTGCCAGGTCAGCATATTTTAGCAAACTCATAGTTTAACCACAAAAATCCAAGGTGTTTATTCAGTACTGTGGCCAAATTGGTTAGGAATAAAGCCTCAACAGAACCAAATATTCCATCGCAGCATAAGAGTAATGACTTCATGAATTTCTTATCTGATATAATTGAAATATGAAATCATCTGTCACAGCACCTCAGAAAACATTGTTTCATAATTTTCCTCACAAGCGACTTTAAACCTTTGCTGTCATAGGTCATGATGAAATAACAAAACTTTTCGAAACATCAAAAACCACAACACGTTTGTTAGATCCAATACCAACTAAGCTCTTAAAAGAGGTATTCCCTGAAATCTCAGGACCTCTTCTTAATATTATTAACTCCTCACTATCCTTAGGACATGTCCCAAGAAAATTTAAAATGGCAGTAATCAAATCACTTATTAAGAAGCCACAGCATCATCCTGGAGAACTGGATAATTATAGACCGATTTCAAATATCCCGTTTATGTCGAAAATACTAGAAAAGGTAGTATTCTCCCAAATATGCTAATTTCTACTGAAAAATAGTATATATGAACAATTTCAGTCAGGATATAGGCCTCATCACAGTACAGAGACTGCACTTATCAGAGTTACAAATGACTTGCACTGATCATCTGATTGCGGCTGCATTTCTGTTCTAGGTCTTTTAGATCTTAGTGCTGCATTCGTCATGATAACACCATTCTCTTTAATAGCCTAGAGAATTATGTTGGCATTTGTGGAGTTGCATTAGCATGGTTTAGGTCCTATTTAGCAGACTGCTACCACTTTGCCTTATGTAAATAAGGAACTGTCAATCCAAACAAATGTAAAGTATGGAGTGCCACAGGGATCAGTTTTGGGCCTCTCCTTTTCTCCTTGAACATGTTCCCCCTGGGACTCCTATCCTGAGGTCACCGAAACCGGCTGGATCCAGCTCCATTCCTGCTTCGTGTTGGACTCCACTGCTAAGTGTTGCTGTGCGATGATGACTAATGGCAGCCGGTACCAACCAAACATCAGTCTATTACAATGGACTTCAGAGGATGAACTGATGCCAACTCCAACCATGAGACATGGGATATGCCATAAGCCATTGCATGAACGGCCAGGTTAAATTGCGATGCACCTAATTGATCTCTGCCTGCATCACCTCGGTCTAATTATGGGCTACACTCTTGAAATAGAATACATAGAATTTCAATTAATTGCCAGCAAAACTCTTCATCAGCCAACTAACAAGGACAATTGAATCTATGTGAACATCTGCAGTTAATCCAGGATGGACTTCAAAGACATTATTCATCTCAACCATCTGCTGATTTTGGGTATGATTTGGCCAACATTTCAGTCATTATTGGGGGGTTTATGTGTGGATGGATCCTGCACCAAAGTGACTTAGTGTGCGGTGCGATTCACTGGCTTGGGAGCAACTTGGGGTTCAGTGTCTTGCCCAAGGACACTTCGGCATGTTAGGTAATGTGGGCCAGGAATCGAACCACCAACCCTGCGATTAGTGGCTAACCCGCTCTACCACCTGAGCCTCAGCCGCCCCACAGCCAAATTATTGGGTATTAAATCGATTCAGACAAGTGTCCATCAACCGCAAATAGACAACTTGTTCGAACGGTTTAATAAAACCCAGAAAAACATGATTTGCAAGTTTGTGCACGAAGATGCTCGTAATTGGGGTAAGTGGCTTGAACCCCTGTTATTCACAGTTCAAGAGGTCCAAAATGCCTCCACAAGGTTCTCCCATTTTGAATGATTGTAAGGACGTAAGCCTAGTGTTGTCTTAGATGTTGTGAGAGACAATTGGGAGGAGGGACCTTCAAGCAGAAAAAATTTAATTAAATACATTCTTCACTTGAGAGCAAAACTCCACACATTAGGGCAGCTATCTCAGCAGTATTTGCTACAGGGTCAAGAATGTCAGTACCGCTTGTATAACAGGGGGCTCGGCTACAGGAATTCACACAAGGAGATAATGTCCTTGTATTACTACCCACATCAAGCTCTAAATTACTCAGAAAGTGGCAAGGGCCACATGGCAAGTCGGAGAAGTTGATTATGATGTGACGCGTACGAATAGAGACGGAGCACATCAGATTTACCACCTCAACCTCCTAATTCTATGGAGAGAGGTGGTCCCCGTGACTTTGGTAACGGTGTCCCCAGAGAGGGAGGAGCTCAGTCCGGAGGTAAGTTTTAATATCGAGTCACCCCGGTTCCCAGTGGAGACCACCTCCCACCATCCTGAATCGCGGAGGTTGCCAGGTTGCAAAGAGAATTCTCTGATGTGTTCTCGTCTACAAATATATACAGCACCATATGGAAAAGTCCTGAGGGGTAATGGTATGCAATTGTTGCTTCAGTTTACTCAAACACTGAAAAATGGTTGTGCGGGAGGAATCGAGGGCTAGGCTTGACATGGGAGTAATAGAAGAATCCCACATTGATTAGTCCCTAAGAGTGATGGGTCGGTCCATTTTTGTGTGGATTATAAAAAAGTGAATGTGGTGTCAAAATTTAATGCGTACCGATGTCTCACATTGATGAACTGCTTGATCGGTTGGGTGCGACTTATTTTTATTCAACACTGGATTTAACAAAGGTATATTAGCAGATTCCCTTGACTCCCATGTCCTGAGAAAATACAGCCTTTCCACTACATTCGGCTTACCAATTCTTTGACTTCCATTCGGTTTGTTTGGGGACCTGACAATGTTTCAGCAACTCATGGACAAGGTCCTTCACCCACACGCTGAGTATGCCGCTGCATATATTTGGATGATATCATCATCTATAGCAATGATTGGCAGCAGCACATCCAGCATCTGAGGGCTGTCCTGAGGTTGCTGAGGTGGGCGGGGCGCATGGCAAATCTGAAGAAGTGTGCAATTGGGCGGGTGGAAGTATGGTATCTGGGCTTCCACTTGGGTCACAGACAAGTGTGCCCTCAAATTGATGAGACCGCAGCCATGTGAATTGTCTGATGCCCAAGTCCAAAAAGGGGGTGAGACAATTCCTGGGATTAGCTGACTATTATCGGAAGTTTGTGCCTAATTATTTGGACGTCACAAGCCCACTGACAGATCTTACTGAAAAGGGAGCACTAGACCCCGTTCAGTGGACAGAGCCATGCCAACAGGCTTTCTTACAAGTAAAAGCTGCACTCTGTGGCGGGCCACTGTTACATTCCCCTGACTTCTCTCCCCCTTTTGTCTTACAGATGGATGCATCGGACAGGGGGATTGGGGACTGTGTTGTCCCAGCTAGTGGAGGGTGAGGAGCGCCCCGTGCTGTACATTAGCCAAAAACTCTCAATAAGAGAGACTAGGTACAGCACGATAGATAAAGGGCTATCAAGTGGGTGGTCCTCACTCTCTAGTACTACCGCTTGGGAAGGCCTTCACTCTCTGTTAGGACCATGCCTCGCTTCAATGGCCTGAAGGATACTAACACACAGATCACTCATTGATATCTGGAACTTCAGCCCTTTAAATTCAAGGTGGTCCACAGGCTGGTGGTTTAGATGGTGCTGTGGAGAGTGAAATAGGGGAGATGAGGGGTGAATGATTTCCACCTGTGCATAACACCTGTCATGTGTTTCAGTGAGGAGTGACAGGGGCTTTTAAGAAGAGGAGACAGTGGCAGTCAAGATAGAGAGCCCAGCTGAGAAGCTGCTCATATGATGCCTGCTGTTGTGTCACAACTGTTTGAGTTTTGTTTAGAAGCTTCATCGTTATGCTGTGAGCTAACCTGTTGACTGTGCTGAAATAAAGTGACATTCCTGAGTTGGAATCACCGTCTCCTGCTTCCTCATTACTGAACCCCATTACAGTGCCCATGATAGGTAAATGACTTATCTGAATGAAATTCAATACTAGACTCCTTTTTGGTCTGTAACAAATGTATTATGTTGAGGAGATTTTGTATTTTTAAATGTAAGATCTTGATGAAATTACTTTTTGTAATTCTTTTGAAATTGTGTTTTTTAGCATTTAATACACTTTCATTCCTCATATTTTGAGTCAACAGAGTGATTTTTTGGGATATATCATTCATTTATTTGCTGTGTTTTGAGGGGTTTGGTAGCTGTGAAATGAAACTATTTAATCTAAATTATTAATTTCTAAAAATAACTGAGTAATATTCTCAAGCTGAGATAAGGGGTGCTACATGAATAAGTGCCTCTATGAAGCATGTATAACATTTCAGTTAAAATGTCCACTATTTAGCAAGTATTGGATGAAAGTTTCAATTTTTATGCATGTCATTATAACTGCATATAAATTATTTATAATGCATTTGTTAACACATTGTTAGTCATTAACTCATTTATAAACTTATAACAAAGGGAACATTAATGTAAAGTGTTGCCATTATCCCTTTTATGTAGGTTTGGGGAACTGAAAGGAAATGCCACTATTACACACGATTGTCAGTTAACGTCCCCATGCTGGAGGTGTTGGCTTTGACTGAGAAGCTGCTCTTGTAATGGTTTAACGGACCGTGCAGCAGACTGACATGGAACACATGTTTCTGGACAAATGGATCCAGACCTGTTTGGAGCCCAGCCTTAAGGGACCACCACATTTGCCGAGAAACACTCTGCTGCCTCTTGTTAATTAAATAGCTGCCTATAAGTAAATACCAAGTCGGTGAGGGGTAAAGTGAAGCCATATCAAACGAAATCCACCTTTCAAATTGAGTTGCATCATGTATCATGAATGTCTTTTTTTCACCTCCTGTTTAGCTGTGAATGAAAAAGAAAAAACAGCCATGTCAATTAGTTGAAATTCATGCAGTCAGTCATTTTTATTTTTATGACAACACCAGGAGACATAAATTACTGAGGTATGTCCCAATGTGCTAATTCTGTTTGTCATAGAGCAAATTAAGCATGCTAGACTATTTAGAAATGTGGTTTTAGTGGTCACCCTTTTCCTACTACACAAAATCCTTGATCTGACTTGCACTGAAATGGCCCTCTAGTGGACTTTTCCAATAGTATAACCAGGAATGCCTTGCACAGATGCCTTGTAATCCATTTAGATATAAATACACTGCGGGACTGTCACAGTGACATCAAAATCTCTCATAGCATTGAGTATATGCTCTGAGGCTGATACAGATCAAAACAGACTAACCAGTAACACATCAACCAATGGCTTGAATTTTGGCAGGGTATCTGTTTGTATGACCAATATATTTGGAACTCTGAAAACATTTTTAGAAAACAGATTTGCTATTCCGTTTGGTGATGATAGTGGTGGGAAAAAAATACATACTTCAGCTTTTAGGGTTAGGATAAAGCATATTCATATTTATATTAACAGATTAAAATCTTTTAATTTGCATAGACAGAATGATAAGAATACAAGAGACTCATAAATTTGGACCTTTCACCTTGTATTTGACTTTTTTTTAAAATTGAGTGTATTGAGTATATATGTTTTTATACTGAAACAATCTTTACAAATCTATTAAAAAGAGCATAACTTTTTCTTCATCCCATTTTAACTAGTTTTAACCGTGGTCTCCCTCACCATAGACGTCTTTTCTAATCACTGTCCCACCTGAGTCTTCAAAATGCCCATGTTCCAAAATGTTGCTAGGTGGAGAGTGTAGGCCACTTAAAGGTCTACGGTCAGCTTGCCCACTTCACGTAACACCCTAGGTTGTCCTTCGTACTTAAAACTCATTCTGTAATTCAAACTTCAAAATGTAAGTCTGATTTAAACCAAGTTTATATCTAGTAAATCTTTACTCTGACCTATATTCCCATTTGATTGACTATTGAAACTTATTTAGTACTCATTCTAATATAATTTTTATCTTAATGTCCTTGTGTTTCCATTCAGATGCACTAATTCCTAAAGGGATTAATCCTTATTTCAAGTTCACCACTAAACTTAAATTTAAACCTAATCCAAAACATACATTTTTAATCGAAAAAGAATATCAACCCTAACTCCAAATCTAAATCTAAATCTAATTCTAACTCAGTCTTGGGACTAAACCTAACTTTAAACCTAATTGGGATGTTCAGATTCGTTTGGTGTAGTGTGCTGGAGAACATCTGGTCCAGGCTTTACCATCAGTAAAGTGATGAGCTAATGTTGCATAAAGTGCCACTATCATGTGCCCGGGTAAAAAATTGCTATGAACTCAGAGGTTCAAACCTGCTTCTGTCCACACAAAATACCACACTTAGTTAGTGAAAAGGTGATTTTATTCACATGCACATTTTTCATTTTGTAGACAAAGCTCAAGCAAATCTTAATCGATAATATAACCTTATTAGGATTAAATTACCATAAATAATAATACAAATAATAAAAACTTTTCCATTTTGGTCCCCATATCAGAATTTATCAAAGAAGAAGAATAAACTGTATAAATAAGTTAATAAGTAAATAAATAAATTAAAACTTCCATGAAAACCTTTTATGGAAAATCCATTGGTTTAGGACAAGAAAATCCAATGGTTTAGAACAGGAAATCAAGGACCTATTGTCATGGATAACCAATTCCAACCTTTAAAAAAACCTTTAACTCTTTTCATTGAAACCCTTTGAAATGAGTGTTTTTAATTTGCAAATCAAATTCCTTTCCATTCTCTTCCTTTGAAACATAGTCCATTGTAAAATGGCTTCTAACTCTGACATTTTTTTTATTTTCTTCTCCCACTTCTCTAAAATGATTAAAAAAAAATCATATTAATCTGACCCTTATAAATATTATATAGATGTTGTTTTAGTCTTTCTAGAATAGTGTTTAAAACCTTAATTGTTTAAAATATAGAGCAAATTTATTGTTTTTCAAATGTATTTATTGTTTATCATTGGCAGATTTAGAACAGAATTTAGAGTGGACCAATAATTCTTATACATTTGTATTTTTCCTGTAAACTGACACAATCTGGAATGGCTGTAAAGAAGTTAAGTATGTTTCTACTGGTTCATCTGTGTATTTTACCTGTTGCTGCTGGCGACTAGCTCAAATCTGTGTTTGTAGCCTGCTAGCTTCATTAGCATGACTTATTTATCTGTTTTCAGGTTTTAATCCTTAACATCTGCCATTTTTCAGCGTGCATGGGGTTTTGCCCCGCATCATTCTCTTATCGCGATTCAACTGCGTGCATTTTCTGCATACATCCTCTTTCTATTTTTATTGTGATTAAACTGTGCGCATTTTACAGCACACCCCCGTTTTTTCTTCTCTGTGTTACACAGATTATTGCTTCAATCTCAAAGCACCACTTATCAAGAACAACCATAACAACAAACAACTGCGGTAAGTCATGGCATCCACTCATTTTATTTCTTCCTGCATTGGATGTCACATGTTTACTATAGCAGTGAGGGATTCACATGTGATCAATGTAAGGAATTAGTCAGACTGATTGAGAAGGTTAATGAGTTAGATACATGCATTAGAACGCTAGCGGAGGTCAGTGAGAAAGAGAAGCGTTAGATACTGTTTCGAATGCCGGTAGTACAACGAGCAACACACACTTTGATTCTGTATCTAGAGCCCCTGCAGCAGGGTGTTTGGGTGATGTCTAGGTGGCATACTCGCTCAGCAAAGCGACACCACTCCCCCGTTCCTGTTAGGGTTTCCAATCAATTCTCCTCACTCAGTGATCCACCCACTGAAAATCATATTAAAAGAGCCCTAACAATTGGTGAACGTTGAAATAGTGACTCCAGCCAGTAATGTTAAATGCATTCTAAATGTCATCTACGCTATTATTATTCTATTTGTATCCCTGTCTCCACCTTGGGACTCCTATCCTGAGATCTCCATTCCTGCTTCATATTGAACTCTACTGCTACGTGTCTCTGAGTGATGATGACTAAATGCGGCCGGTGCCAGCCAATCATCACTTCAGTCTATTACGATGGACATCAGAGGATGAACTGATGAAAACTCCCAACCATAAGACATGGGATACTTCATAAGCCATTGCCTGAACCTTGGACTTAGGATAGACCACACCGAAATTACCGGCCAGGTTGAATTGCGATGCACCTCACTGATCTATGCCTGCATCACATCGGTCTAATGATGGACTACAATCTTATAATGGAATACATAGACTATCAATTAATTGCCAACAAATCCTTCATCAGCCAACTAACAAAGGACAATGCATCTATGAGTACCTCTGCAGTTAATGCAGGATGAACTTCAAAGACATTAGTCATTAATCTTACAGTTCTTACAATATCTTTGTTTAAACACTGGCCCTTAACGCTTAGTTTAATACATTTAAATCATGACTTGCACTATACATAATTAAGTAATATTGGCATTATATTCATGATGTTAGCCAGAGGGGACTGGCCCCACAGTGAGTCTGGTTTTTCCCAAGGTTATTTTCTCCATTAACTAACATCTTATGGAGTTTTGTGTTCCTTGCCACAGTCACCTTTGTCTTGCTCACTGGGTTTCTAAATTCAATTATTATTTAAAAACTTATTTTTAAACACAATTCACAATCGTATTTTATCAACTACAAAATGATGACTCTAAGACATTTATAGATATTACAGTTTCATTTTCTGTTAATGCATGATTTTCTGTAAAGTTGCTTTGAAATGATGTGTGTTGTGAAAGGCGCTATACAAATAAAAATGAATGGACTTGACTTCTAGCCCTACTGGGAATTAAACTAAAAATCATTCCTGGTTAGACTTACATTTAATAACTGAAGTTATTGTTGGTCAGGGTGAAGAGGGTCCAGATATTTTTCAAAAAAATACTGAACTCTTTTAATTTGCATTGGCACCATAATAAGATTTCAAGAGACTCATAAATATAGACCTTTTACCTTGTATTTGACTTTCTTATTAAAAAAATGGTTGGGTCAGGTTAGGTGTAACCTAACTAACAATGTTTGTAATGCATGCAAGTTTTATACATTTGAGTGAATGATACTTTTTTTATCTACAGTATTAATTGATAATTAATTAATTAAATATTATTTTTTTAAGTGACTATATCCTCTTCCCAATCCTGTAAAATTATCCTAAAACGCCAAATCAAGGCATACCCAAAGTAAATTTAAAGCTGTTCTTGAACCTTTTTGAGTACATGCATGGTTTTGGTCACATTTGAAAGGGGACACTCTGAAGTTTTTTCCCCAGTAGTCAGAATTACTGTAAGTGCTACTGATTTTGAGTAATAGAAGTTTGAACACAATGAAATAGAAGTTTGTTTTCTTTTGCATACAGATGCCTGCAGATGACTATAACTTGTAGCTATTAGCTTGAGAACACAATGGGATCACAGCATGAAGCCTTACCTAGTCCAAGTTCAAATTTTATAAAAATACCATAAAAAATGAATATTTTACACATGTTTTTCTAAGGGTACACCAGGCGTTTTACAAAAGTGCCTTTTGGATACTCCAAAAGGACCCTTTGGTAACCTAGGACAAAAAGGCTCCTACTTTTGAACGCTTCAACGTAGTCATAATTTTGGGCTCTAATGAAAGATGACACTTAGAGCTATCATATTCCATATCCAGATCCACTATTAGTTTTGCTGACACAGAATAACTGATGCATAAACGCATTAGAGTGCCTTTTCCCTTCTTGAAACTAAATGTTGTGCATATAAAAGAGTCAAAACTAGTGCTATGGTGGACAATTTGTTTATATAAAAAATACACAACAAACTATTTACATGAATTTTTACACAAAGTATTTACAAACCATTATAAAATTGTACATGTTTCTAGCAACATGCCAGTCATTGTAGCAGTCACATTTGGGTACAAAGCACAAAGGCACATCACAGGAAGAGTACTTCACTGGTGTCTTTGCATGACACTGCCTGCACTTCAGACGACCAGCGGTGCAAGATTTGGTGATGTGCAACGGCCTGTGATGTGCTCTTCGTGGAGCAGAAGATAGGGGTCTGGCTGTGGAGTGAGACACCAACTCTGCCAGCTCCTCAGCAAGGGTCTCTCTGAAAGCCCTCCTCTCTTGATGAGGTGCTGTCCTGCTGCTCCACTTTATGTGGCCGCTTGTTGAGTGGGGGAGAATAAATAAATGTAATTTACAAAGCTAGACACAACTTTTCCATCTTTTCTGTATTCTATATATATATATATATATATATATATATATATATATATATATATATAGTTTTTCTTTTCGAGTGTGTAAATATGTATTATTGTATGTATATTTACTGTAAATACTGTATACTTTGCCAATGTACTATGGAACAAATAGATGGGCCTACACCTCCCCCCATGAATTCAGCATTGTAACAAATAGACTCTCAAACACAACATACACTCACCTAAAGGATTATTAGGAACACCTGTTCAATTTCTCATTAATGCAATTATCTAATCAACCAATCACATGGCAGTTGCTTCAATGCATTTAGGGGTGTGGTCCTGGTCAAGACAATCTCCTGAACTCCAAACTGAATGTCAGAATGGGAAAGAAAGTTGATTTAAGCAATTTTGAGCGTGGCATGGTTGTTGGTGCCAGACGGGCCAGTCTGAGTATTTCACAATCTGCTCAGTTACTGGGATTTTCACGCACAACCATTTCTAGGGTTTACAAAGAATGGTGTGAAAAGGGAAAAACATCCAGCATGCGGCAGTCCTGTGGGCGAAAATGCCTTGTTGATGCTAGAGGTCAGAGGAGAATGGGCCGACTGATTCAAGCTGATAGAAGAGCAACTTTGCCTGAAATAACCACTCGTTACAACCGAGGTATGCAGCAAAGCATTCGTGAAGCCACAACACGCACAACCTTGAGGCGGATGGGCTACAACAGCAGAAGACCCCACCGGGTACCACTCATCTCCACTACAAATAGAAAAAAGAGGCTACAATTTGCAAGAGCTCACCACAATTGGACAGTTGAAGACTGGAAAAATGTTGCCTGGTCTGATGAGTCTCGATTTCTGTTGAGACATTCAGATGGTAGAGTCAGAATTTGGCGTAAACAGAATGAGAACATGGATCAATCATGCCTTGTTACCACTGTGCAGGCTGGTGGTGGTGGTGTAATGGTGTGGGGGATGTTTTCTTGGCACAATTTAGGCCCCTTAGTGCCAATTGGGCATCCTTTAAATGCCACAGCCTACCTGAGCATTGTTTCTGACCATGTCCATCCCTTTATGGCGACCATGTACCCATCCTCTGATGGCTACTTCCAACAGGATAATGCACCATGTCACAAAGCTGGAATCATTTCAAATTGGTTTCTTGAACATGACAATGAGTTCACTGTACTAAAATGGCCCCCACAGTCATCAGATCTCAACCCAATAGAGCATCTTTGGGATGTGGTGGAACGGGAGCTTCGTGCCCTGGATGTGCATCCCACAAATCTCCATCAACTGCAAGATGCTATCCTATCAATATGGCCAACATTTCTAAAGAATGCTTTCAGCACCTTGTTGAATCAATGCCATGTAGAATTAAGGCAGTTCTGAAGGCGAAAGGGGGTCAAACACAGTATTAGTATGGTGTTCCTAATAATCCTTTAGGTGAGTGTATATTCTTATTTTCAACTTATATTTATTGATTTATTTATATATATATATATATATATATATATATATATTTCACATCCATATATATATATATATATAAATATATATTTACAGTAAATATACAAAACATCTATATAGCATGTCAATAGATCTGAAACAAACAATGAACTAAAACCTCACACACGCACAAACAGTTCAAACACTCACTGAGGAAACACACGACAAAGGGTAATTACAAAATGTGTATTCATTATTCAAACTAAAGCTTATTTATGCAGAATATACAGTAATATATGTTATAAAACACAAGAAAACACTTACTTGTCCAGAGCAATGTCTCATCTCTCCATAAACATTTCCTCTGCCTCCGAATCATCCGTATTGTTTTCAGAAATTTCATCTCCAAACTCAGAATTTTCACAATGAATGCCTTCTTATATCACATCCTGAGGTGAAAATCCTGTTTTTCATGTCCGTTTCACTATATTTAAATCGCCAAATGTGTAAACAGTTCCAAAACAACACTCCAATGGTTTTACGCACGGACGCACAAAACACTCGGTAAAGGCGAGGCAACATTGCGCACACACATTTCAGAACCGTGCTCTAATCGTCCCACTAAAGCCGCATATCACTGTTTTCAGAATTTCATTGGCTATACGATGCGTCAGTCATTTCCACTCTTCGATGTAATTGGTTTGATCAGTAAACAAAGGAAAGTGGGTATGCCCTTACATTCGACACAGACTGTGGTTGGGTATTGAAGGCTTTGGACAGGACATGGAAGCTCCTATTGGGTCAAATGAGGTGTCAGTCGAAAGGTCAGAGTGCGTGCTTCCATTTTGATACCGGATATAGGAAATGTTTACATCTGAACTGAAGTTATTACCGATAATATGTGAAAGTTTAGGTACAGCTGCCAGGTGCTTTGAAATGATGCAACAAGAGTCTGTGGATATTTATTGATGTAATAATGTGATTTGGACTAAACATTTTACTTGATTTGATCATTTGGACATTTGACAATGAAACAACACTGTTTTTGTCGGGAAGTTATGGATCAGTGGAATACTATGATGCTTCATAGGTGAGTTGCCTAAATTTTGTTATTGGTTGTTTATATGTTGGTGGTCTGACAAAGATATAGATTGTACCTGCTGTTGTGATTGTATCTTAAAATGGTTTATATCAATAGAAAATCAAGAAATGTAGCTTTCCAAAGATATGTGGCATGTGTACCAATGTAACACACAGCAGTTTTGTTTATCGCATACTTTTATTTTGTACATTTAAGGGCCCGTCCGCGGGCTGTGAATTCTATCATGATAATAATGATAATGCTAAATAATATTCATTGTAAAGACCACATTTCTGATTTGGCCAACAAAGGGGCACTGTAGGAGTACTTAAGACAAAAAAGGATGGGAAAGTGCTTTATACTGTAAGCGTAAGTTCATGTGTTCACTTATGCTCATGTTGAGCAAATCACTTGGGGTAATTTGTGTCCTAGGAGTGTTTACAGCAGTGTTGCGTGTAATGCATTACTAACTAATTAATTATTGTAATTACATTTATTTTTCATTGAAAAAATGTAAAGCGATTATTATTAATTTTTCTGTAATTGAATTACAGTTACTTCTGATGCAATTGTGTTAAATATTGTATAGACTACAGAACAATTCTATATAAAACAAAAGTGAATATAAAATCAAAATGTAATGTCTAATGTTAAAATATATGTTTTCTAATTGAATGCAGCCCCCTTAAATTATTTGGCCAGTTCATGAATAATGTACATGATTTCAAATTATTTATTTGAAAGAATTAAAAGAACAATTTTATGTCTATCCTTGTACTTTTCATCTGGTCGAGGTTTATAAGGGTTTTAGAATGTAATTAGTAATAAGAAATGCAATTACTTTTCAGACAGATTAGCAGTTAGTAATTAATTACTTTTTTTTTGAGTTATTTGCCCAACACTGGTTTACATTATGTTAAATCTGACCTGTATTCTGCAGTAGTATCTACTATCCTGATCAATGAAAAG